>NC_134085.1:182238874-182542415 GCF_000715075.1 Nicotiana tabacum
ATGCTAACAGAATAGGGAATCTCGACCAGCAAGCTTCTCCCCGGAGGTAAGAAGAGAAGGGTTTCGGCACAGTTTATATATACAGTTCAAATAGTATCAAAGTGGTAAAAACAACATTTAGCACATTAGGCTCAAATATATAAAAATCAGATAAAACCAAATATAACAATTTATCTAAGCTCGAATTCTAACCCTGAACCAGTGGTTCCGGGTCAAACCTTCCCCAGCAGAGTCGCCAGAGCTGTCACACCTCCTTTTTCCGCACCCGCAAGGGTGCAAGGGAGTTTTTTTCCAATTAAAGGACAATCGAAAGGGGATTTATTTGTTTATTTCAGAGTCGCCACTTGGGAGATTTAGGGTGTCCCAAGTCACCAATTTTAATCCCGAATCGAGGAAAAGAATGACTCCATATTACAGTCTGCATACCAGAAATCCGGATAAGGAATTCTATTAACCCGGGAGAAGGTGTTAGGCACTCCCGAGCTCCGTGGTTCTAGCACGGTCGCTCAACTGTTATATTTGGCTTAATTATCTGATTTTATACAAATATGAACTTATGTGCAAATTTTATCTTTTAACCATTTTATCATTTACTGTTATTTTTTGTCAAGAATTGCAACGTTGTGAAAATGTATCTCGAACCACGTTACAATCAATGAACCCGTGGTCGTCGACACACTTTGACTCTGTTGAGATTTGGATTTGGGTCACATCAATGTGCACCCGAGTTTAAGGAAATTAAATTATTAAAGGCGTGCCTAAAGCGACTAGCGTATTTATTTTGGGTAGGACCGTGGAGTTTTGCTAAACGGTCCATCCCGAAATCTAAGCAATTTGAAAGCAAATCTTTACTGAGGGCCCCGCAATTTTGTATTTTTATTTGGCGAGGCTCATCTCATTCTTATTTTTTTTGAAAGGAATTTGCAACGTCATGGACACGCATCTCGAACCACGTCACAATCAATGTACCCGTGATTAGAAACACATTCCGACTCCGTTGAGAATTGGATTTGGGTCACATAAATGTGCACCCGAGTTTAAGAAGGTAAGATTTATTAAGGCGAGTCCTAAAGAGTCTAACGTATTGTTGTTTTAAGAAGAGGTCGTGAAGGTTCATTAAACGGCCAAATCTAAAGTCTAGTCAATGGTTATGTATTTTATTGAGAGCCCCGGCGGTTTGTGATTTATTTGGCGAGGCTCGTCTCATTTTTATTTTTAAAGGATAAACCTATAGCAACTACGTTTTCTTGTCTCGCTTGTCTCTACTAACTGAAAACGGAGACAGTCCTAATTGATTACATGCTTGCAAGTTATCTATAACAGAATCCCGAGTACCTTTGCAAAATGAGAGAACATGGCTATGCACGTGGGCTGCTAATCGGATATTATGGGCCCAAACCCAACCCACACAGTATCGGCTGGGCCTGGGCCACTGCCTTTCTGATGAAAGTCTGCTGGGTTTGTTCGCTTGGGTTCGACCTTCGTGAGGTCGAGGCCCTGAACTGGTTCTTTGTTCTAAGATGAATTTATTAGTTATAACAAAGTAGTTGAACAAAGAGGAAGGAAATTAACTAATGATTGGCAGCCTTCAAGCATTCATGGTCATGTTAATCATAGACATAACTAGTTTCTGAACTATAACCTAGTATACTGTCAAGCCTTTCATCTATCATCCTATACACATACTAAAATATCAAGTTACCCTATAATTGTCATTTTTGCTAAGTATGAGGACTAAAGCCAGTATCCAAACAGAAATGTAAACTATTATGCATTACAATGATATTCCATATAACAGTCTACATATGAAATAAACATCTTCAACTCTTCTCTGTTGTATTCATGCTCGACTTTCAAATTACATTGGCAGTGTATTAGTCATGTACCTGGTAAGGAAAGGAAAGGAAGAAGGAGAGTAATCAGCCGAGTAGTATGCAACAAACAACAGCAACAGCAGACAAACAGCAACAACACAGCAACAATACAGCGACAATGCAGTAATAGTCCACAGGCAAACAGTAGCAGTTTCCACCACAAGGAAAACCCAATAGTTGATCGAGCAACAGTCAAACAATCCCAGAAACAGAGTAATGAACCAGCAGAAATAACAGAGTACTCAATGTAACAACAACAGCAGTTCAACAATCACAAACAGCTCAACAGGCAACCAACAGCAATTGGCCAAGACAACTTGACCAACTTGACCTCTTATGTAGTTTTCAGACAGTGTTTTGGTTACAAAATTCTGAGACTTTTTGTGTTTCTTCTTTTTTTCTCTGAAGACTCACCAATGTCCAACCCTTTTTAAGTTCTGAAAACAACTTATTTATAAGCCAAACAAACCAGTGCAGTCAAGCTGCCTGGATTCTGCCAATTGCAGACTGCCCATACCTACTAAACCCCATGCCTAAGCATCTTCTTGATGCCAGCCATTTTGTTCCCCACGCCTGGCTTATTCCTTTTGTTCAAGAGTTATGGGTTCATTTAAGTATTCATTTTAATTCACATGCTCTTATGTCTTGTTCCCCATTGACATTACTTTAATCCTAATTCAATACCCTACTTGTCAGCTCACTTAAACTAAGCTTTTTCTGTTCTTTTCGAACCCCAGACTACCCTTGTTAAACCTTGATTATTACTGCCCTAAACCCATCGCAGCATCAGGGCATTTTGAACTTTCTGAAAGTTCAAATTCAGAACTGCCCTGGACTGAACCTTTTCAGTCATTTTGCAATGCAAACAAACCCATTTCAAACAATGTCGGCCATTCAATCAGTGACATGGTTCAATTAGTCATGTGAAATTATTAGTTCATTTGATCATTTAGTCATAGAAAACTAATCGACGACGTTTATCGAGTCGACTATACTAAATATAACAGGTAATAATCAGTCGTTCATATAAACAACACGTACAGGGTCCCGAATGACTTCAGACATCTTTTGTTCAATTACTGGGAACCTATATGAATTAACTTATTTGACGATTAATCTAATTGACGAGCATGTATATCACAGAATACATTCAGAACACACACAGAAAACCAACGACCAAATAAAGGCCTTGCAAAGATGGAAGGAATTAAGAAAAATACCAGAAATAACAAACAAACACAACAAAACATGCTAACAACTTAATTAGCACTCGAATAAAACAGAAAGGCAAAGAAAAACTTACCGAAAAATGTCCAAACAAAGTCGACTCAAGTCTGACTCAACTTTGACCATTTGAGGCCGAACAAACTTTAATCAGGGTGTTCTCAAACGAGAACACCTTGATTAAGGTTTATTAGACCTCAAACCCCTGTTAAGACTGGCCGGATTCCCCAGGTTCTTGTGTTCTAAGGTTTGGATTCTCAGATTTGAGGTTCTAGGAGTTGTGGGTAGATTCGGACCAAACCAAGCTTGGTTTGGTCACGAGGGAGGTCAGGGGAGTGTCTGGTACGAATATGGTGAGGTTTGGTATAGGTCAGAGTTCGACTCGAATCTTCAAATGAAGATTCGAGATGAAGGAAGGTGATTCGAGGCTAGGGGGTAACAGATTCGGGTTTGGGGTGGTGAGGTGGTCCTAGGGTGTTCAGGAGGTAGTTCCCGGCGTCCATGCCGCCGGGTTCTGGTGAAAGGGAAGCCAGGGCGGCTGCTAGGGTTTCAGGGGGTTCAGGGTTTGGTGAAGAAGACGAGTGAAGGGGGATTCGGATAGGGGGCGTGGGGTACGACATAAGGCTTATATACGATCTAGGGGTTTAGATCCTGGCCGTTGGATCAAATGAGATCTATGGCCAGGATCTATTCACTTAGGGAAGACGGTGTCGTTTGGGTGTGGTAGTGGGTGAGACCGGGTAAGGCTGGATCGGGTCAAGACTTGACGGGTTTAGGGGGAAGGCCTGGGTCCGTTGGATCAAAAGAGTTAGACGGCTCAGATCAACTTGCCTGAAACGGCGTCGTTGAGGTGAAGTGAGCAACCTGATCAGGACCGTTTGTTTGAGTCAGATCAACGGTTCTGATAAGGACGCTGATACGGCGTCGTTTGAATCAGTGTTTGGGCAGGCCTGACTTGGACTGGGTCCTTGTGTGCCGGTTTTGGGCCTATTTTTGTTTCATTTCTTGGGCCCAAACCGATTTTCATCACTCTTTTCTTTTGTTCTCTAATTTTAAAACAAAATGAAATAATAAATAAATAATAAAAAAAATGAAATTAAAACAAACAACAATATAACACTTCAACACAATTATCACACCATATTAAAATGTTTAAGTAAGTTAAATCACAACCTAGAACGAACGATGCATATATATATATATTTTGAATTTTCTTTCAACGACCGAATTACGGTTTGATTACCATGACAGACATACTTTGTATTTTGATTGATAAGATTAAATGCAAAATGGGCCGAACCACAAATAACTAACAACACATGTCATGAAAAATTGAAAATTTGTACAGCGAGGTCATTGGTCACTATTTTTGTTTTCTTTTGGAGCGATTGTCCGTGAAGCAAAAATCACGTGCTTACACAACATATCAAAGGTTGGCGACCAAAATATTTCAAGAACATTTAGGGAAAACCATGGAAGTCTATATAGATGATATGCTGGTCAAGTCACAACAAGCAGGGGATCATATCCAACACTTGTCTTATACATTTCAGATTCTCCGTAAATTTAACATGAAGTTAAACCCCGAGAAATGTGCATTTGGCATTTCATCAGGTAAGTTTTTGGGATTTCTTGTTTCTAACCATGGCATTGAAGTAAATCTCGCGCAGATTAAAGTTATTGAGGAAATTCCTGATACACTTACAAGTAAAAAAGAGGTACAGAGACTGATGAGAAAAATTGCAGCCTTGAGAAGATTTATTTCCAAATCATCAGAAAAATGCTTTAGGTTCTTTTCAGCTCTAAAAAAGCAGTATCAGTTCGAATGGTCTGAGGAATGTCAACAAGCCCTTAAAAATTTGAAAGTGTACTTGTCAAATTCACTGTTGCTTGTGAAACCAAAAGATGAGGAGAAACTACTCATCTACCTTGCTGTTTCAGAATTAGCGGTGAGTGCTGTTTTAGTTCGTGAAGAACAAGGTAAACAGTCTCCAATTTATTATGTTAGCAAGTCATTATTAGATACTGAGACTCGGTATCCTCATCTAGAAAACTTGCACTTGCATTAATTATGGCATCTAGGAAATTAAGACCTTATTTTCAATGTCATCCCATCTCAGTAGTAACTGCATATCCCCTACGTAATATATTACATAAACACGAGTTATCAGGTAGGTTAGCCAAGTGGGCCATAGAGTTGAGTGAATATGACATTACATATCAACCTAGAACTGCAATAAAATCACAGGTGCTAGCAAATTTCATGGCAGATTTTAGCCAAGGGATGCAACTAGAAGTAGAAAAAGAACTATATGTATTCAATGGGTCTAATCCAAGAACCTGGACTTTATTTACTGATGGTTCATCGAATGTGAAAGGAGTAGGTCTAGGAATTGTTTTGGTACCACCTACGGGTAAAACCATACGACAAGCCATAAAATGTTACCCTATTACTAACAATGAGGCAGAGTATGAAGCTGTGATTGCAGGTTTAGAACTGGCACGCAAGCTTGGCATAGAACAGGTCATAATCAAAAGCGATTCACAGCTCGTAGTTAACCAAATGTTGGGGAGATATACAGCCAGAGAGGCAAGAATGCAGCAATACCTAGAAAAGGCACGTGATCTGGTTAGGCAATTCCAAACCTGGAAGGTTGTGCAGATACCAAGAGAAGAAAATGTCGAGGCAGACGACCTAGCTAATCTTGCATCTGCGGCAGAAGTGGCATATGATGAAAATGCTTCTATAATTCATTTATTTCATTCAGTACTTTATCAAGACAAAAACAAGGTAAATTTCAATAATTTAACTTGGGATTGGAGGAACGAGATTATCATTTTTTTGCAGTATGGAATTGTCCCTGAGGATAAGAAAAAGGCTCAAGCACTTCGCAAAAAAGCTGTTCGGTACTGTTTAAAGCAAGGCAATCTCTATCGTAAAATATTCGGTGGTCCCCTAGCAAGATGCCACGGACCTTCTCAAACAGAGTATGTGATGAGAGGAATACACGAGGGGCATTGTGGAAATCACGCGGGAGGAAGATCATTAGTGAAAACCATGATTAGAGCTGGTTATTATTGGCCCAAAATGGAAGAAGACGCGGAAAATTTTATGGCTAAATGTGACAAGTGCCAAAGATACGGTAACAATATGCATAAACCTGCAGAATTATTACATCTGGTCATTGCACCGTGGGCTTTTATGAAGTGGGGGATGGATATTGTGGGACCATTACCACAAGCCAAAGGCAAGGTAAGAATTTTGCTAGTACTCACTGATTAAAAGGATTACTTCAACGCCTTACCATCCGGTGGGTAATGGACAAGCTGAATCAACGAATAAAGTCATTATCAACAATTTGAAGAAAAGGTTGGAGGAATCCAAAGGCAATTGGCTAGAGGTGTTACCTGGAGTCTTGTGGGCTTACCGCACAATCGCAAAAACAAGTATGGGGGAAACACCGTTCTCACTTGTATACGGAGCAAAAGCCTTGATCCCAGTCGAGATAGGAGAGCCAAGCACGAGATATACACAAGCAAATGAGGAGTCAAATGAAGAAGAAATGCGAATAAACTTGGATTTACTTGAAGAAAGGAGGGAAGCTTCATTAATAAGGATGGCAGGGCAAAAACAAGTTATGGAACGATACTATAATCGGAAAGCTCGTCTCAAATACTTCAAGATTGGGGACTTCGTACTCAAGAAAGTTTTCCAATCAACGAGGACAGCTAATGCAGGAAAGTTAAGTCCAACTTGGGAAGGACCTTATAAGGTTCACGTTATCGCAAGAAAAGAAGCATACGAGCTGGAAACAATGGATGGCAAGATTCTACCTTCACATTGGAATGTTGTTCATCTGAAGAGATACTATTTCTAAGGAAAGGAAATATCCACGGCCAGGTACCCTCATTTTAAAATTTTATTTTTGAATTATTAAAATTTTACTAACGATTTTAGATGATAGGCAAAAAGCTAGCCCGCACTAAATGATGAATTATGACCTGCAAGACACGTGTAAAAAATATAATTCCCGGTCTAGGGTTACAACTATTCTGATAGAAATTTAAATGGGTTAAGCAGTCTTCATCTAAAATCGTACCTCCGAGTCCCGTATGTTTTTCCTTTTTAGGAAAAGGACAGCATGGAAGGAGTAATCAAGTGCTCGAGATTTCATACTTCAAAACTCAAACACTTGGGGGACTATATAATATATATAGGACATATGTATAAAGAAGGCAAAGAAGATTGAATTCAAGTTAAATTCAAATCAAGCTCAAAAGTCTACTCATCAAATGTATCAAGCGCAGAGTAAAGTCACGAGCCAAATAACACAAGCCAGTAAAACAACCTTCATATAGATTTCAAAATCTTATGATGTCTAGGTTAAAGACAATGTTTAGCCATAGGTTATAAAAAACCCTTAGATTTTATTTTTTGCAAATCTGTTGTAAAAAAATAGTTACGAAAAAGTTATAGAATATATTTGAATGCATGTAAGAAGTTATTTAAACTTGACAAAGTTCAAATAAAAACTTCATCAAAGTTATTTCAGGAAACATGTGTGTTCCTATTTCTTTTTAAGTATATTTACACCGTTATGAAGATGAGACATCTTCTTTATTAAGTGTCGAATATAAAAGGGCCTCTTTTATAAATTCATGTTTGATTCAGATATCCATCAAGTTAATAAAGGATTAATGCAAAAAGGGTAAGACAAAAACCTATGAATTAACAAACAAAACCTTAAATATAAAGGCAAAAAAGAGCAAAACAGAAGTTCAAAGATAATTAAGTCAAACAAAAACTTCATAGTATTAAGTTTAGACTAAGTATGGACTTAGTCATAAACTGATTTTCATTTATACAAAATGCCCCGAAAAGGTCTGGGGACTTATCATTTCCAAAAACCAAATCCCCAAATGGAACCAGGGGTAAAACCACCAAAGAAAAAAAAGAAGGGAATTACACTTCATAAACTTTCACTAAGGGGCAGAAGAAGGATTTAAAGCTGTATCATTAGCAGCAGAAGGTTCGAGTTGACTTGAAAGAGTTGGGGCATTTACCGTACTCATATCATCTTCAACATGCTCAGGAGTGTCAACCATAGGAGAATGAAAACCTTGGCCTTGCTAAGTTTTTTCAATGGTCTCCTTTATCTTGGCTAACTCAAAATCCAAGTTGAAACCCTCTTGGCTAGCCTCCACAAGGGTATCATGGCGTGTGTTTAAAATAACCCAACTCACTTCAATAGCAGTCTTGTCCTCAAGAATCTCATAATCTCTCTCCCATTGTTCTATCTCATTTTTGAGCTTTTCATTCTCAGCCAAGGCATTATCATAATAAGATTGCAGAGGAGCAAGTGAACTTTCTAAAAAACTGACCTTATCAGAAGACTCACGAAGATCTTCTTGGGTTTGGGTAAGTGTTTGCACAAGTTCACCGGCGTAAACCTCTTTCTCGCTTAGCAAAACCTTCAAACCTCTAATCTTTTCACTGGCCTTTGATAGTTTCTCAGAAAATGATGTCTCGAGGAGATTTTTGTCTGTCATCTTGATTTGAGGAAGCCTTCTCAACTACTAACTCTGAAGTCAAAACCTTCAACTTCTGCTCCAAGGTGCATTTGCTTTCTTCTAACATTTCCATATCAAATTGAAAGCTTTCATATTGTTCTTTCCAATTGTCCGCTTCAATATGATAATCATGCATTAATGGCTCCGTATGATAAACCCTCTTCATCATCTTTGTGCCAATAAGATTGATCTAAAAAGAAGAAAAGGGTAAGAACCTTAATAAAAGAAAGATGGAATAAAGCGTGAAAAGTAACAAATACCTTTAATGATGACTGCACTATATCATTCATTTAAGTCAAAGAGATGTGACTCTTGAGCTTGGATTTCTCAACTGGACCGATCAGAGGTTTCAACCATACATCAGCCCAACTTGACTTTTTCAAAAGGTTACCATCGATAGGGACCTCAATGGTAATCTGTTTAATCGTTCCACTTCCACTCGAGGAACAAACCTCAGTACGAGAGACAGTAGTAGGGGGAACTGTGGAAGAAGTCATATCAGCTTGGGGCGGAGCAGCAACCGTAGTAGTCACAACTGGCAAAGAACGTGTCACAGGGAAAGACATGGTAAAGGAGGAAAGGGTTACTTCATCAGAAACTAAATCCAAATTGTCATTATCAAACCCACGAGAAAAAAGCTGATCATTAGAATCATGAGCTGTCGCAGGAGTATTATCATTAGAGCTCACCAAGGTGGCTTCAACAAGCTCGGTTATGGGAACAGAACGGGGAAGAGTTGCTTCATCATCTGAAAAGACGCGTCTTCTGGCCAGCGACCTTTTAATCAAGGAACCTCCATCCTGTTCTTCCTCTTCTTCAGAATCTTGGGTTGTATCAACCTTCCTTTTCGATGAAGAACCCAAGATTATCTCTTAAGCTATTTCCAAAGAAACTCTAGAAGCTACGACAGTATCAACACTTACACCTCGAATGTGATATCCTGATAAAAAGAAGGATCAAAACAAATTCTAAAGGAAATGTGAATGAATGTATGAAGAAGAGATGAGAAAAGCATTTACCATGAGTTTTCACCTTCCAACCAAACCTATGTGAAAGGTTTTTCCAAGTTATACCTTCCATTGGAGCAACATTCAATAACTTTCCTACCCAACCACGAAAATTGGGAATCTCATCAATAGTTCCCATGGTTGCTAAGAGAAAAAGTTAAACAGTAGCAGGAAAAATAAAGGGAAAAGATAGAAAAAGTTGTAAAAGGAAAACTTACGTGCAAAATTCCACTTCTCAGGAAATGGAACATTTTCTTCTCCCACTAAACCAACAGTGGGGGAAGCAATAAATCTGGCATACCAGCCACGGTCCTTATCATCCTCTGGGCTAACTAACACTCTCTTACTTCTCGCTACTAAAGTAAAAATCCTATGATAGAAAAGTTTAGGGGAGTAGAGATGAATCAAATGGAAGAAAGTAAAAGGCAAATTAGCCAAATTTGTTAAGTGCCTTAAGCATGCAACAACCCTCCACACAATGGGGCTAATTTGTCCTAAACAAATGTCAAAAAAATGACAAAATTCAATGATAACAGGATCAATGCGGGGTTTAAAATTCAGCGTAAAAAGGTATGTATACACAAAAGAAAACCCTGTCAAGTAAGATATAATTCTTTGGTTCGCATTAGGAATTATAATAGGGAAATCAGGTCTCCAACGGCAATCCCTACAAACAACAAAGATAAGACCTTCGGTGATTTGAGAAGGATATATATCAGCATGATCTAAAGAAGACATAGAAGAAACTTGGTTTCTAATCAACTCTCTATCAGTGTAAAAAGATAGTTCAGCAGGGACAATTTCTTCTACCAGAAGCTCACGAATGGGTTCATTAGAGTATTTACTTCTAGATGAAGGTCTATGGGAAAGAGAACCCCTAGTTCTAGAAGGAAGAGTAGAACTCACTGGAGGTAAAGAAGTACCCCATATAGATGAAGATCCTAAACTACGAAGTCTTCCTCCCCTTCTAACAGGAGCAAGAGGAAGATTATCAATAATGGAGACTCTTCGAGGGTTAGGGTTTGAAGAAGACATAGCAGTACGAGGAAGAAGAAAACAAGAGTGAATATTCTAAACTTTTTATGAGAATGACAAAGACGAAAGCTATATTTATACTCAGAAGCAACCGTCAAAGAAAAGGTGTAATGATGGAAACAAACAATTCGTAATTGGAAAAGCCGCAAAAAGCCCTAAAAGACGCTGCAAAGTTGCAGAACCAATCAAAAGATGCCACGCATCATAAGCATTAAATGGAAGTAATACATAAAGCATCAGTTCCAGAGAAGGTATAATGGCGGCAAAAGTTCCCGCTTTAATGAGATCCACTTTCCAAATATTCTATTGATGAATAAATGGCAAGTGGGGGGACTATCTGTATTGGGAAAAATCAAGTTAATGTATCGAATTAATTATGAGGTGGCAGGTCATTACACATGGACTGGTAAAAGAATGACAGTTGGCAAAGAAAAGTTGAAGAGGCACGAGCTTCAGCAGGCACGAGCAAAGATCAAACAAAACCAGAAGGGATAGGTGCTCAGACCTCTTGATAATCTGAAGACGCATCGGAAGAATGAACCTAAAGAGCAAAAGGGGGGTAGATACGTATTATTGGTAATTAATAGGCATTAATTACAGAAAACGTTATAGAATCTGTATTGAATCAGTTATGATTATCAATTATAACGTTACATTAAATGACATTGATTGTCCATAATGACTCCATTATGAAAGGAGAAAAACGTATTAATTAGAAATAGCTATAAAAGGTAAGGAATGAACATTTGTAAGGATACGAATTATTATTAGAATATACCGATTTACTTTGCTTTCTATTCCGTTAACATTTACATCAATTATTCCTATTTCTACTTGATTATCAGTAACCTCAGTTCTTCTAAAAATAAGCTTTGACCGAAATCCCTATTTTTGGTTAAACAATGGATGTGTCAGTTTAATTAACAGCTGCTCTTCTTTGCCTTCTTCCTTTTAAATTTCAATTGCTGCTAATCTAAGCTAAAAGATTGCATCTTTTCTCTATTTTTCAAAAAACAAAATCTTCTTTCAATATAATTTGAGGTGTTTATTCAAAATGGAGGCTATGTTTGGGGAAAGATTCAGCACTTGTATGGGAAAAGGAGTATGGAATGGGATTTATATGATTGGAAGTGGGATGGTGATTTATTTACAGCTACTCCACTAAGTTCTGTGCCGTTTGATTTCCAGAGGAAACAACATTTAACTACTGCTGGAGTAGTCTCTAATACCTTACCATCTGGTTCTGATGAAATGGCATCGGGAACGGGAAGGAAGGAATTAGAGAAACGAAGGAGGTCCGTTTCCGTTGTGGTAAGTGAAGATGATGAAGTTGCATTGCTTAATTTGAAGCTTGGCGGGCAGCTGTATCCAATAATGGAAAGGGAGGAGGAGGAGGAGGAGGAGGAAAAATGTCAAGGCAAGAGTGGGAAGAAGACTAAAGTTGTTGGGGCTTCTTCCAATCGTGCAATATGCCAAATTGACGATTGTCAAGATGATTTGAGCAACGCTAAGGATTATCATCGACGACATAAAGTGTGTGATGTGCATTCTAAAGCTGCTAGAGCTTTGGTTGGAAATATTATGCAGAGGTTTTGTCAGCAGTGCAGCAGGTTAGGTTTCAACAGGAATTTCTTTGATTATGTCTAGCTGTAAGAGCCTATTTAGTATTTCTAGAATTATGATTTGGGGTTACCTTGGCTCATTGAATTTTTTAACAACAAAAAATAGATGGTAGTTGGTTACATAACTGTTGTATATGTTTGATGTAGTGTGTCCTGATCAGTTAAACTTCAATTATCCAAATATGTGTTATGTCTGTTGAAACTGATTGCGTTTTGGTTGTTTTGATTACTTTTGGGTAGGTTTCATGTTCTGAAAGAGTTTGATGAGGGGAAGCGGAGTTGTCGTAGGCATTTAGCAGGTCACAATAAACGGAGAAGGAAGACACATCCGGAAAATGTAGCTAATAGAGCCTCCATGAATTATGAGTGGGGTAGTAACTACTTATATTAGTTTGCTGATGATATTGGCGAATATACACTGTAAGTGTCTAGCCAAACCACACTTATCTTTGCAGTGCATTTATTTCACCGCCGAGAATGCATGCAGCCGAATTACTTTAGTTATTAGCAATGTTGTAAGGCATCTTGTAGATTCCATCAAGTGTGATGGTCAGAGTGCTATAATGCACATTCTGGTGCAAACATTATGATGAGATGATGCACATTATTTCTTTTCCTGTTCATAGTGACAACTTGATTGATACACTGAGTATTCCCTGATCACTAGTTGTATCTCTTACCCTCTGCATCTCTCTGTACTTGTAATTGTCTGTGGCTAATGTATTGGCGGGAGACTTGTCTTTGTCTAATTATATTTTTTTTTTGAGTAGTTTAAACATCTGAACTGGTCCTACATCTAGTTAAAAAATCAGAACAGTTCTTACTTCTTAGTTTAAATGTTGCACGTTGCATTCAGGAAGGGATTAACTACTCAATTTTAATGCATTGGGACATGAAAATAAAACATGTGTGCAAGTTATCCATAAATAAAGTACCTAACGTAGTACAACTGTGATCCATCTATTCCAGTGTCAAGCCCACCCCTGACTGCCATTATTGTTGGAAAGTATTCTTGATTAGAACTATCCACAGAGGGGTGACTTTTTTTCTTGAAATTAGAATAATTGTGTTATGACATCTTGTAGCGGAAGATCGTGGGTTAACTAGCACACAATCACACATAAACCAAATAGCAGTATTTTGGATAGCGTGCGGCGACAAATAGCGACGAGGGCCCGCTTCACTGAGGCGAGAGGCGCGCAGCGAAGCGCTCGCCTTTTTTATGTGAAGCGATAATTTATACAAAAAACTAAAATATTATATATATAACTAAAAACTCAATTACAATAATAGATTAATAAATATATCAATTCACAATATGCAATTAATTCTACTCTATAACTGAAAAAGGAGGAAATTTCAATAGATAGTCATAGTAGATTCATAAACTAAAGTCTAAAAGTCTAAAACAAGCAACATCTATTCTTCTTCAAGATTTTCAAATTCTAGAACTTCAAGAATGTTAGCATTATATTGGCTATCATTTTCTTCATCCTCAGAGTCTTCATCAATTAGGGACCGGCTTGAACTTGCTACTCCATTTCCCTTGTAATTTGAACTTGAAGAAATCCCTCTAAGACCATAGATATTCTCCTCAACTCCAGCCGCCATAGAAATTGTACCCCAATCAAGATCATCTCCTACATACACTTGTTCATCTTCATGATTTTGGGGGGCTCCAGTTAACCATTCATTTGCCTCATCAATGTTATCCAACAAAATTGGATAAATGGTATCGCGAGCTTCATAACGTCGCCTCAATGTTCTATTGTATTTATTACACTAGATCATTGAGACGCGATAGCTCAAGCCTATTCCTTTTCTTGGAGTGAATCTACGCATAAATTGTTTAGATTAATTAATAGATACTAATAATAATACAATATAGAATATATTAATATAATAAATCTGCTTCTTAGTTCTTACATGCTCAAATACGCTCCAATTTCTCTCGCATCCGGATGCACTACAAGTTAGGCTTAGTATTTTGATGGCAAACTTTTGCAAGTTTGGAGTTTGATGTCCAAATTGCATCCACCATTCAACTATAGAAAAATATTTTAAAAGTTAATAAGTATAAATCAAATAAATTAAATTAAAGCTATAAGGATATCTATATTAAAGTTAGTTACCTGGCGACCTTATGTCTCTGGCTCTAATGGCCGCCTGTAAACCAAAAAGGCCATCTGCTTGTGAGTACCTACCAAACTACTCCCCTATTTGATCTACCATCGCTGAATCGGGGGACCAACTTCTCAAGACATTGATGGTATCCAACCCACACCCCTGAATCCACAGTGTCATCTCTAGTGTTCTTGTAAAATAATCCCGGGTTCAGAAGATGGCCTGCTGCATATAAAGGTCGATGGAGTTGATTCGACCACCTGCTATCAATAATCTCAAAATCTTTCTCATATTTCCTAACATCTCCCTCAAATGATGCTTTAATAGTCTCTTTGGCTCTATCTATAGCTTCATAAAGATAGTCCATTGGTGGCTTTCTCTCCCCATCCACCATACGAAGCACCCTAATCAAAGGACCACCAACTTTAAGAGCCCGAACGACGTCATTCCAGAATGATGAATAAGAACTTTGGCAGTTTCTTTCCCTGCAACTTCCTTTGCATATCTATTATCTTTCCATTTATTTGAAAGAACTAGATTTCTCAAGTTTTTCTTTTGCAAGTAAAAACTATGCAAAGTTAAGAAAATCGTTGCAAATCTAGTCTTGGCCGGTTTCACCAAATTTCTTTCATTTGTGAATTTTCTCATCAAATTCAACAACAATGGTCTCTGACTGATGTAAAAATATATATATTGATGGCCTTAGTGAAAACTGTAAAAGGACATAGGTATAAATAAAGTTAAATCTTTAAAGATAACTATATTAAAGTTATCTGAAGTATATGGGTTTTTCTTGAATATGTCACCAAACATCAAGTTGATACAACAAGCAGTACATGGAGTCCAATAAATGTGTGGATACATAGCTTCCATCATCTTATCCGCACTAACATTCTCACTAGCATTATCGGTAATAACTTGTACAACATTTTCCTTTCCAATTTTATCAATAGTTTTTCTAAACATGATGTACATTTTGCTTCCATTCGTAGAAGAGTTGCTAGCATCGTGAGATTCAAGAAAAACACTCCCTCTTGGAGAGTTCACCAACACATTTATGATCATTTTCCATTCCGTGCTGTCCATTTATCCATCATAATGGAACATCCAAACTTGTTCCATTCCACTTTATGCTCCTCAATAATTTGGTCTATCTTCTTCACCTCTTTTTTAAGATGAGTTACTCTAACTTCATGATAGCTAGGAGGCTTCATTCCTGGGCCATATTGTCCTACGACCTCAATGAATTTATCAAAAATCTTGTAGTTAACACAGTTGGAAGAAAACCCTGCATCGTACATCCATGCTGCAAAGGCACTTGCAGCGTGATCCCTCAAAATCTTCTTAGCTTCTAAACCTGAACCAAAATCATCTTTTCCCTTTTCTTGTTGTTTTGCCGAGAAATAAAGATTGAGAGGACCTTTTGTCACCATACGTGCCGTAGATGACCCAGTAGAACTATTTAAAGATATCTTTTGAGTTTTTTTGGGGGCGGGGGGGGGGGGGGAGGTCCCATCTCATCATCTCCATCAATTAGATTCAGCGATGCTTCATAATTCATTTGAGTTCTTGTCACATTTTTCTTCTCAACAAATGTTTTTACTTCCTCACTATCCTCGGGTGGACAAAGAGGACATTGTACTACATTTTTAAATCCACCTATCAAATGTTGCTTGTGACGAGTTATTCCACCATGATATGTTTTATCACAAAACACACATTTAATTTATGAGCCTTGTATAGCATAATTCCAAGCTATATCATTTTGTTTATTACTATTGGATGACGCTATTTTAGTATTGTTTTATAGAAAAAAAATTATCAAGTCAATATACAATTAATTCTACTCTATAAGACTATAATTTTATAATTGAAAAAACAGAGCAAACAAAACAAAGCCTTAAAAGAAAGAGCTACTGCCTCTGCTGCTGCTGGTCGAAAAACAAAGCCAAAAAAATAAGAGAAGAAAAAAGAGGAAGGGAAGAAAGCAAGAGAGAGGTAGTGCCTCTACAAACAGAGCAAAAAAAAAAAAAGACAAGCAGAAGAAAAAGAAAGAAGAAAAAGAAAGAAAGAAAGAAGAAAGAGCTGATCACTCAAGAAAGAAGAAAGAAGAAAAAAAAGAAAAAAGAAGACAGCAATGGTCAAAGTCGAACTGTCGAAAAAAAAAAGAAAAAGAAATAGAAGAAGAAGAAGGAGAAGAAGAAGAAGAAGAAGAAGAAGAAGAAAGAAGAAGAAGAAGAAGAAGAAGAAAGTAGAAGAAGAAGAAAAGAAAAGAAAGTAACATACCTGAGTTACTATACTAATGGCTGATGATGGAAGAAGAAGAAGATGAAGCCCTAATTTTTCTGTTGCTGAGAAACGGTCGCGGAAGGAGAAGAAGTGAAATCCAAGCCCTAATTTTGTATTTTAATCTCTGTCGCTGCCTTTTCTTCCTTTTTTTTTCAAATAGCGTCGCTTCACAGCGCCTCTCGCTACACAGGCCGAGGCGTGCCATTTCTGAATTGCAACGCAACAGAGCAAAAAAGCGCTACTGCCTCGCATCGTGTCACTACATTCCACTATGAATAAGAAGAATTGCACAGTACGATGGATCCCTAGTTACAACCCCTATATATAGATTCCAAGTAGTTTCTAAACCAACTAGTTACAACCCCTATATATAGATTCCAAGTAGTTTCTAAACCAACAAGGAATGATTTCCCAAACCCAAAAGGAAATGGTTTTCCCTAAATACAAGGACAATAGGTTTCCCAACCCCAAATCTATTAGAACAATGGGTTTCCCAAACCTATAGGGATAATGGATTTCCTAAAAATACAAGGAAAAAATTCAAGACACAAACAACACATATCGATCTGGAGACTTGGAATTTTTGTGAGGCTCAGGCACAAGTAGATTTTAGGTTGATGTTAATACTTGCGATGCATTCATTCAATGGAGCTTCTGAACACTTATTTGTTTAGGATATATGAAAGACATTATTTCTTATTCTTGCATGGTGGTATTGTATTAGTGGTCATGATTGTCTCCTCGTTTGGATGCTTTATCATGTCCAAGAATAACTTCCATCTGAGACTTGTTCAGAATTAACCTGAATTAGAATTACAACTGAAAAAGAGAGGAATTTTATATGTTGCGAATTGCCATTCAGTCGGGAAAACCTATAGTATCTAATGAGAAGCTTTTGGATGAGAAAGTGAGCTTCTCTTTTTAGATCCACAAAATACAAACAAAGACAGAAAGACATAAGGACCACTTCTGATACTGTTGCAATAGTTTTCTACTTTACTTACCTTTCTCAAATACCTTAGAACTCAAGACTCTTCTCATAAACCTTTAAAGAAAATGATGAAGTATTTCTTAATGGAGTTCCATTTTAGAAGAAAGGTTCTTTTGACCTTCCGAATTTGGTTTTAAATTAAGACATTGCCCAATTAACCTGCAATGAAAAGCATTTTACCTTCTCAATAAAAGAAAAAAAGAAGAAGAAAAATAAAGAGAAAAAGGGTTTCCCAGTTAAACCGGAGCAGAGGAATCAATAAGAACCACAGCTAGTATCTAAAAGGGTTTCCCGATATCCTGAGTTAATACTGTTGGGAGGTAATTGGCGTATTGATGGGGACGATGTATGTGTGGAACCTTTAACTTATGATAACCCTCTGATATTGAGCTTTGCATGGCGCAGGGATGTGTTGATTAGATTGGGGGTGTATTTTGAAAGTGAGTTCTAGTAAATCCCTGCAAGCATTTGGATCTCTATAGAAATATTGATAATACGTGCAGCCACATAATTGCTGCCTTTACTTTTTTGAGATTTGTGTTTAAGTTTTGGTGAGTTACTTCCTGGCTTCTCCTGTTTGGGTTAATGCAGCCAATAGCGCAGATCAATCTAAAGATCAGGATCTACTGTCCCATCTGCTGAGAAACCTAGCTAGTCTGGCTAGTACAGCTAATGAGAGGAATGTGCCTGGCTTGTTACGTTGTCTGCATCTCCGGATCGACAAAACACGGGGACATCTGGGTGGTTTTGTATAAAGGTTTGGAACTGATCTAAACGTTTTGTATTGAACATGATCTGTTCATCTTCTAACTGCCTTGATTTGCAGGACTCTCCTCAGTCAACTGGGCAATGCTTGAGTATACCTGCACCACAAGTGAGAGATAAGAGAATGGACACGAATGGTGCTGATTGTGAGATTCCACAAAATTGTTGTGCCCCACAGCCCGAGTATATGGACCATAGAAAAGAAAGCTTACCTACCAATGCAAATGTTTCAGCAACTTCACTTGCAGGGGTGAAACTAAGTAACATTGATTTGAATAACAGCTATGATGATGATCCTCAAGATGGTATCGGAAAACTGCATTATCCTGATGTCATTGTGAACCTAGGTAATGGATCTCCTGGCTGTCCTCTATGGTTATGTCAAGAACCTCACAAGTCAAGCCCCACAAAGATAAGTGGGAATTCGGGTTCCACCTCAAACCTTTCACCGTCTAATTCCAGCGGAGAGGCTCAGGTAGAAGCTTGTACTGTTTTGCAGTTCTCTATAATTCTGATATGCATTTTGTTCAGTTGTCTTGCATGCTTTTGTAGGATACTGTCAGAACTTTATTTCTTCTAAAAGTACATCAGATTTATTCCTCCTCCTTGAATGTATTTGCAGCTGCAACTTCTATGTTGTATTTTTTTTTGTTGGATCGTTTCCATGTTTTGTTTTCAATAGTTAGGAGCAGTTGTTCTATATGCTTATGAACAAAGAGTAATTGCAGCATTACTCCTTTAATTAAAAGAGTAAGAGGGTGTTTGGATTGGCTTAAAAGCTAATCAAATCAGCAATTTTTGGCTTGTTGTCGCATTTACAAATGTAAAAATAGCTTTTAAGCCAAGTGCTTTTAAGCTAATACAAGCCAAAAGCAATAAACTGGGTAATTTTTTCAGCTTAAAAGCTATTTCGGTTTGACCAATTAATTTACTTATTACCCCTTACATGTTTTTAAAAAAATTTCAAATACCCTTTGGCCCTAGCTCTACTTTCTTTCTTCCAGCTCTCTTCCTGTTGCTACTTCCTCTCCTTCATAAGAAGCACCTCTCTGCCATGGCCTGTAACTTTTTTCTCTTTGTACCTTGCAATACTATCATTGATTAGATCATGCCTCCCAAGGTTTTCCTTCGTCATAGAAATTTTATCCAGAAACTTGTATTCATTAAAGAAAAGTAGAACGATTATTTGGGGTTTTTTTTGTGTGTGTGTGTGGGGGGGGGGGGGGGGGG
Source organism: Nicotiana tabacum (assembly GCF_000715075.1). Taxonomy (NCBI): domain Eukaryota; kingdom Viridiplantae; phylum Streptophyta; class Magnoliopsida; order Solanales; family Solanaceae; genus Nicotiana; species Nicotiana tabacum. Next base: position 182,258,607 of record NC_134085.1, read on the forward strand.
GGGGGTGAGGCTGCTACTCTTCCTTCATGGTGAAGGTCAAATTCATGGTCGTTCTAATCTTGGATACCTATGATCCCAAGCACTTTGAGTTGAATTCTTATGGTATGAAAGAATGTTAAGGGGAAATTCATGATACAATTTTTGAACGAGCTTCTTTTTATTCTCCAAAATATTTGAACGAACTTCATGTTTGGGGGATTCTTTTCTTTTTTCAGGATGCTTTTCAGTTAAATTACGAAAATGCAGCAAGAAATTTTACATAGCAGTTGACCCCAGATTCTTTTGCTAGTTTCCATTTTTAGTGGTATATGTTATTTAAATAAATAAGTTGTACTTATTGAAAATAATCTTAGCTAATTAATTTGGAACATAAACTGAGTTGATACATAAATTAATTTTATATTTTAATCACTTCAAAAGTGAAATCTTGCAATGATCAATTCTTTTGGGGTTAACAATTTTAAGGGCATTTAAGTCATTTAACGGAAAAAAGTACAATTCTATCCAAATACGTAAAGGTTTATTTACAAAACCAGCTCCAACACTTTAAAAGTGCTTTTAAGCGCTTGATGCTTAAAAACTATTTTTTTTTTCCAGCTAATCCAAACGGGCTTATTATTGTTTGTGCTTTCAGTTTTAGCCCCCACAACCCCTCCTTCTTGAACTATATGTTGGCTGGATGACACGAACAGGGGCGGATGTATAGGTAAAATGACGGGGCACGTGAACCCATGGTCTTTCGACAAAATTAAATATTTTATGTACATATTTTTTAAAATTGATATAATATTAACTGTTTGCACCAATTTGTGTTATTATCTAGAGGAATAATGATCAATTCCACTTAATACATTTTTTCTTCCTCTTTTTTAATTGTTCCGCCTCTGGACACGAAAATCATCTTTTTCAAGAAATTGCAGGAAGCGACATCCACTTGCATCGGTTTCTGTTTGAAGAGGTGCACTGCAAGGTTCTTTCAGAGTTAAAGAGAATAAGTAACAGCTGAAAAGAGAAAAAAATATGAGAAAAAGAGCATTTTGTCCATCCAGCAAACATGCCATGGTCTACCACCAGCACATAGAATCATAGATTATCTACACTAGCAATCAACTTCATGTAGCACCAACAGCTAGGAGTGTATGCACTCATTTGTTGACTACGTCCCCTTTTTCAATCTTTACCGTCGCAGCCATTGTCTGTAACAGAAAATGCTCATATTCACCTGGAGAGACTTACAAATGCTCCATCATTTTACACTACATTCATTTTCATCCTACGTTACTCAAGGTTCTCTATGCAGTAAAAATCGGTCCCTTGAAGACAATTTGGTTCATCTGTATCTTGATACTAGATGAGGGGTATATATATTGGACAGTTGGCTGTTATCCTTTTTAGTGGTAGCTATAGATGCAGAAAAGAAATGTTCCATGTGTTAGATTCATAATACTTGATATGTCACATGGAAAAAAGATGATTTGCCTCTTAACTACAGCTCTTGGTTAATATTCAGAGTCGCACAGATCGAATTGTCTTTAAACTCTTTGGGAAAGGTCCTAGGGATTTTCCTACAACCTTGCGAAAACAGGTACTTTAGTACTCTTGCTATAATATAGTATGCAGTTACAACTTTCTATATTTTTCTTTCATCTCAACATGCAACCAAATAATATATCTTTCTGAACAATTTGCAGATTCTGGATTGGTTAGCACACAGCCCTACAGATATTGAAAGCTACATTAGACCTGGATGCATCATATTGACAATATATCTTCGGATGGATAAATCCACATGGGAGGAGGTAACTTATTTTCTTTTTCAGAATATGTACCATTATTTTTATGGGAAGAAATGCCGCTACTTACAAACAAATAAAGATATTGGCCTGAGTTAGTTATTTTCATGTTTATCAAAAGGTAGGCACTGCCATGGCCATGGGCTCTTGGCTATGCAGGCACACCGATTGCCTTCCACTCAAACTCTATCTATATAATATAATAAATTACAAATATAAATTTATACTAGTAAATTTGCACCTATTCGCACAAGGGAACAGTAAGTTCACTGGAAGTCAACAGCCACGGACTTGGATTCCTGGATCCACCTCTGGTCACACTCACAGCATGCATAGCTAAGCTCAAATGAAACTTTAAAAATAAGAATGTGATGTTGGATTGCAATCTGGGACTGTTTCTTCTTATCTGCTACTGATTGTATCACCCACAAACTGCTCTTTAGCTAGCTCATGCTGTTAATGTCTTGGACTAATAAATATATCACCTAATAGTTCTCTTTTTGCAGCTTTCTTGTGATCTTAGATCTGGTTTAGCAAAACTTGTCAATGAATCCACCGATTCATTTTGAAGAACTGGATGGGTTTATACTAGAGTGCAGCATCGTGTGGCATTTATATTTAATGGTATATTATGAGTCCTTTGTCATGTTCTTGCTTGGCATTTATATTTAATGGTATATTATGAGTCCTTTGTCATGTTCTTGCTTGGTTTTTGTTCTGTTATTATGTTGCTATCTTCAATTAATAGCTATGCCTCAGACAGGAAAACTGAGAGTGTTTGTTTTGTACTATAGGGCAGGTCGTTCTGGATACTCCTTTGCCAGTTAAAAGTCATAGAAACTGTAGGATATCAATCATCAAACCACTTGCAACTTCTGTCTCCGAGGAAGTTCAGTTTTTGGTAAAAGGCTTTAACCTATCTCGACCAACTACAAGGTACTTAGCAGACATTGAAATTGTCATCCTAGCTAATTAGACCATGTTTAGCTAATGAACTTATTCTGCGTGATATCCATGTCTCCATAGGATACTATGTGCCATGGAAGGGAAATATCTTGTGCAAGGTAGTTGTGCTGATATGATGGGAGAAGGTGATTCTTATATGGAGCATGAAGAAATCTAGTCCCTTGGCTTTCCTTGTATTATGCCAAATATTACTGGCAGGGGGTTCATCGAGGTGCAATTATTTTTCTTTCCCTTGGTCCCTATAACGGTTAATGTATCTTCTTGTCTCCCTTTTTGAGCCATGGTTTACGTTGGATGGAGTTCGATGCCTCCTTATTTACTGCTTTGCCCAAAAACCTCAGTTTTATGCTCTGCATAATTTACTGAAGAAATTCAAGGTAAGAATCTGCTTCTGGTTCTTATTATGTGGCAAAGGAAGTGTAGACATGCATTGATGAACAGTCATTTATGTTTCGTTTTTAATTTTAAATAATAATCTTCTTATTTGTAACTCATATAACTTGGAAATTATCATATCATCTTTACAGGAAATTGTTGTGACCCCCTAGTATATACCATGTGTTACTTTTCATGTGATGAATGCTCATTTAGATGAGCTAGTTGAGTGAAGTAAAACCTTTACACCAATTGCTACTTCTCCTTAAAGGGAAGTCTGCTAGTCTTTATTCTGTTCTGAAATGTAGGTTCCATGCTTTGGCTAGGTTGAAGACCATGGTCTTTGCAGCAGCTTCTTCCCTTTTATAGTTGCAGAGAAAGACATTTGTTCCGAAATTCGTACCCTGGAGAGCATTATTGAGGCTGCTGAAACAGCTGATGGTTTCCTGGGAGCAACTGAAGAGTTACAAGCTAGGGACCAAGCTTTGGACTTTATACATGAGATTGGTTGGCTGCTTCATCGAAGTCACTTGCAATTTAGACTTGGTTCTGGTTCCAACTTGATTCTCTTCCCTTTTGAACGGTTCCAGTGGCTTATTGAGTTCTCTGTTGACCATGCCTGGTGTGCTGCTGTGGAAAAACTGTTATTTTCTTCACCGACATTATAGATGTAGGACAACACTCATCACTGGACATTGCTTTGCGGGAGCTTGGGGTCCTTCACAGAGCTGTAAGGGGAAACAGAAGGTCCATGGTAGAAATGCTGTTGAGATACTGTCCTCACGGAGTACTTGATAAATCAGGGGTAGAAAAGAAACAAGGTCATGGTGGCTACTTATTTAGACCTGATTTCGGAGGGTCCTGGGGGTTTGACTCCACTTCATATAGTTGCTAGTCAGGACGGATGCGAGAGTCTTTTGGAGGCATTAATTGACGATCCAGGACAGGTATATCTTCATGTATTATGTGCATTTTCCTGTAGTTATGTTGATAATTGACAGTCCCATTAACTTATAGAGGAGAAAAAGTTTATGTTGAGAAAAGTGAAATGAATTATGGCCTTCTCTTAGACTTTTACTTTCTGAAGTTAAATTGGTTTCTCTAACCAGCATCAATTGTCAAATGATAGTTTTGTCTGTTTGATGACTAAATTGGAGGCACTGATATATGTACAAGGAGTCCATGTTTGTGGCACATAACTGCTGTTCTTTTTATCTTTTTGTTTTCCCTATTTTTCAAGGTATTGAATAATGTTTCCTTCAGATTGGAATTGAAGCATGAAGAAGTGCCCGTGATAGTACTGGATTGACACCCAATGATTATGCATCCCTGCGAGATCATTACTCATATATTCAGTCGTCCAGAAGAAAATTAATGATAATTCAGGTAGTGGACATGTTGTTGTCAATATCCCTGGTACTTCGTTGAATAGCAGCTTCAAACAGAAACTAGAAGACGATCAAAAGTTGGTAAAAGTTGTGAGCTTTCAAACCGAGAAGCCTTTAAGCTCACCAATTCAAAGACATTGCAGACAGTGCGAGCAGAAATCCCCATATGGAAACATAGGAAAAACAAGAGTTGCAATATACAGGCCGGCAATGCTCTCAATGGTAGCCGTTGCTGCCATATTTGTGTGTGTAGCTTTGCTGTTCAAAAGCTCACCAGAGGTTCTTTATGTGTTCAAACCGTTTAGGTGGGAGCAGCTGAAATATGGTTCCAGCTAATACTAATGTCATGGTTGTACAAGAGTGTAGAGATACCCATGATTTTTTCTTTTCTCCACTTGTTCTTAATGGATGTAATACTCAAATGTATATTTATTTTCACTACTCCATTGGTAGGTAATATATGAGAGGAGCTCTTACTACAGTTGGTATTATTTTTTACGTGTGGATAGTTAGAATAGCAGTGACGACTGGAATTGTAGATTGCATCGGCCAGTTTGAGCCGAAATATTTAAGTTCAATCATATAAAATTTAATGCAAACTGATTGCTGACAGCATTTCAGCAAACAAATTTTCTGCTTAATTTTTCCTTCCAATTCCAAGCTTGTCATCTTCGGCTTCTGCTAGTTTCCGACTCGAGAAAATTATAGCGTTAGCTTATTTTCCTGATCTGAAGATCTAAATAATCATTTTGGTTTGAGGTGCAAGGAAAGTATCTACTCATTACTTATCAGTTGTTTGGTTATCATTTTTGTTTTTCGTCTATATCCATATGTAATATAAACCTAATATGTCAGTGCGTAAGTGGCGCCAACTTGGGGCATTGGGTTAATTCTGAAACCCACTTCAGAACGCATATAAAATGATTTCTTTTTGGAGTGAAACCTAATTTTTGAAAGAGAACATAGCAATTGAGAAACTACTTAGTCATGAAGACACATTTTTTAAGACATGGAATTATAGGAGAAAATGATTCTATTTGGGAGGGGGGGGTGTTGAGTTCAGCAAAGCAGCTTAGTTTCTCTTGTCCAAACCAATCTCACAAGATCTAATCAAAACAATAAATTAGATAGTAGAAATTAATCACCGAAATCTCATCTTCGTCTCTACCCATGATGCACACAGTGCAATCGAGTGTAAACAGCTCTAAGAAATGAAGAATTTCGAAGAACAGTTAGGCTAGATCAGGTTATCAACCGAGATGTTAGCTAAGAGAAGAACAGTTTAGAGAAGAAGAAGAATGTTATTTCATGAATGAGATCCAAATATGTATAATGAGATCTTTATATGTTGCTAATTCGATGCCTTCTCTTTCCCGCCCATGTAACTAACATCTAATAGCAACTAACTTCCTAACTGCTTCTAACTAATTTCCGGAATCTTCCAACTAACTGTTACATCAACTCACCTTAGCCAAGTATGTACAAAATGAAGTTAATTACATTCATTACTACTAAACATTGCAATAATACTCCGTACATAAGCACAGTCTTGTCCTCAAGACTGGAAGGAAGGAAATCGATGTTGCAGCTCAGAGACATATTCCCAAGTAGCTTGAGAGGCATAAATGCCTGTCCATTTGACCAACACTTGTACTACAACTTTATTGCCTCTCTTCACCATCCTTATAGCTAACACTTCCTCAGGTAATGGACAGTAAGGACTAGAGAGATGGAATACAGGAGAGTGATTGATGTTGGTAGGAACTTCATGGCATTTCTTCAATTGAGAGACATGGAAAGTAGGATGAATCAGAACATCAGCAGGAAGGAGCAGTTTGTAGGCAACAGCTCCAATCTTAGCATCAATAGGATAAGGGCCATAGTACTTAGCAGCAAGCTTGTTAAATGGTTTAGTAGCAACAGACACCTGCCTATAGGGTTGTAGCTTAAGATAAACCCAGTCTCCCACTTCAAAGTTTTCTGTCAGATCTGTGTTTGTAAGCTAGACCCCTCATTCTCTAATGTGCTCTCAATAGACAGAACTTCAGAAGATGGATGATTGCCTCTCAAGTAGCCAAAGATTTATCAACCATTTCTGAAACAGCTTCACCAACTAGATAGGGAAGATGAAGAGGTGGTTTCTGGCCATATAAAATCTCATAGGGACTGCATTTGATAGCAGTATGGTAGGTAGTATTATACCACCATTCAGCTAATGGTAGATACTTAGGCCAGTACAGAGGGCTGTCAGAACAAAAACATCTCAGATAGGTCTCTAAAGTTCTATTCAAAAATTCAGTTTGGCCATCAGTTTGAGGGTAATAGGTTGTTGATCTCTATAGCTGAACACCTTGCATAGCAAATAATTCTTGCCAAAAGTTACTGAGAAAGATTGTATCTCTATCACTGGTTATGATAGCAGGCCACCCATGTAATTTGAAAACATTGTCCAAGAATGACTGAGCCACTGTCTGCGCAGTATAGGGATGCCATAGTCTCATAAAATGACCATACTTGCTAAGTTTATCAAGAACAACCAAAATGACGTCCTTACCATGGGATCTAGGCAATCCTTCAATGAAATCTAAACAGATGTCAGTCCATACCCCATCAGGAACAGGTAATGGTTGCAATAGGCCAGGAGAGGCAGCAACATAATACTTATGTCTTTGGCACACATTACATTTGTTGATGAAGTCTCTGATATCTGTAGCCATTGACTTCCAATAGAATAGGGATTGCAACCTTTTTAAGGTAGAATCCATTCCAGAATGCCCAGCTTGTGCTGTTGAATGCCATAAGCTAATGATAAGTATTATGAGTTGTTGATCGGCACCAACCACCAGCCTACCCTTCCATCTTAGCTTGTCATTACACTAAGTAAATGACTTGAAAGGCTGAGTTTGCAATTTGGCAATCAACTCTTGCAAATAAGTATCTGAAGTCCAGGTAGCTTTGATTTGAACATACATGGAGTCATTTGGAGACGGTAAGGAAAAAACTAATAGTTCAGAGTCAGGTTTCCTAGACAATGTATTAACAGCCTTATTCTCGGCTCCCTTTTTATACTCAATAGAGAAATCAAAGGCCATAAGCTTGGAAATGACAGCTATTTGAAAGTCAGTATGAATTTGTTGTTCCAGAAAGTGCTTCAATAATTTTTGATCTGTCCTGAAAATGAATGCCCTTCCCAAGAGGTAGTGTGACCATTTAATAAAAGCAAATATGATAGTTAATAGCTCCCTGTCATAGACAGACATGGCCTGATGTTTGGGTGCTAAAGATCTACTAATATAAGTTATTGGATGCCTTTGTTGCATCAACACAGCACCTATGACCTTACCACTTGCATCAGTCTCAACCAAGAAAGGTTTTGAAAAATCTGGCATTACCAGTACAGGAGCAGAAATCAAGGCTTGCTTCCACTTTTGGAATGCTGCAGTAGCTTCAGAGGTCTATACTTAACCATCCTTCTTAAGTAAATCATGTAATGGTCTACATATAGTGCCATAACCTTGTATGAACCTCCTACAATAGCCAGCAAGGCCTAAGAACCTTCTTAGTTGCTTAATATTATCATGAATGGGCTATTGTTCAACTGTTGTAACCTTTTTAGGATCTGTAGCAACTCCTTCTTGACTAATAAAGTTTCCTAAATACTCCACTTTAGAGACACCAAATGCATATTTAGACATCTTGGCATATAGCTGGTATTTCAGCATTAGTTCAAAAACAGCTTCCACATGCTTTACATGATCAGCGATACATTTGCTGTATATTAGTATATCATCAAAAAAAATTAACACTGTCTCCTTAGCAAGGGTTCGAAGACTTAATTCATAAGGGTTTGGAAGGAAGATAGGGCATTGGTTAGCCCAACAGGTATAACCAAAAACTCATAGTGGCCTTCATGAGTTTTAAAGGCTGTCTTGTGAATGTCACGCTCAACCATCCTTAGCTGATGATAACCCGCCTTGAGATCAATTTTAGAGAATACCATTGCACCACCTAATTCATCCAGCAGGTCCTCTATAATAGGTATAGGGAATTTATTTTTAATGGTTAGCTGATTCAACTCTTTATAGTCAATACACAGTCTCCAGCTCCCATCTTTTTTACCTACCAACACAACTGGTGAGGCATAGGGGCTAGTACTATGTTGTATAACCCCTGGTCTAACATATTTTTTACCAACTTTTTTGTGATGTCCTTTTTAATTCCAGGATATCTGTAAGGCCTTTTGTTGATTGGATTTTCTCCTTCAACTAATAAAATTCTATGATCAAAATAACCTCTGTGAGGTGGCAAGATACTAGGCACAACAAATATGCTAGCATATTGGTCAATTAAGCTAGCTAGTTCAGGAGCAATGGAATCACCTTGTGTAGCTTGAATATTATGGCCATAAATCCCTTCATCTTCATTAGTGGCTACAATTAACATAAAAAATTGAGTATTGTCCTCCTCAATCATATTAACAGTTTTTGCCTTAGTTGATTTCAACTGATTAGTTGCTCCTATTAGAATATGTTTTTTACCCTGATACATGAACTTAATAGTTTTGTTCCTAAAGTCAAACAATATCCTACCAAAGTATTCAACCATTGAATACCCAAGAAAATATCCACATTACCCAAAGACAACAATAAGAAGTTAGAACTGAATGTAGTACCTTGCAAATTGAAGTGTCTGCACTCTTCTTCCATCAGCTACACTAACAAATTGAGCCATGATACTGATGGCCTTGCATCCTAGCTTCTTAGCCATATCTTGGTCAATAAAATTGTGGGTGCTTCATGTATCAATAAGGACTTGTAGAGGCCTTTTCTCATGGTAACCAGTTACCCTGATGGTCTGATAACCTGTTACACCCGTGAAAGCCTACAATGAAATTGTCATGAGTTCATCCAATTCTTCCATAGCTTCATGCAATGAATTCTCTATGATTTCATCTACACCTATATATCCACAACCTCCATCATATAAATCTTCCTATTGGAATTGCATTTATGCCCCACAACATACTTTTCATCACAAAAGAAACAAAGACCATTTGCTCTTTTTTCATCCATTTCTACCGTCGTCAACCTTCTTCCTGGTATCTTATTAGGCCTAACCTGATGTGAATCATTTGGTTTCTTGAATGTAGGTTGTAAAATATTTGGTTTCTGTAGATTATAAGGTTTATAGTGGTTTGGAGTGGGTAACAAACCATTCTGAGAGGGTCTATATACAGGTTTCAATCCCCATGTTTGGCTTGGGCTTCAAACATCTCTTCTTGTAACTTGCAACCTTATAGGCTTCCATTAAGGTCCTTGGAGCTTGCATCTTTACTGCCTTATTCAAAAGTTAAGGACACTTGGTCCTGAACTTTGAATTATAAGTTCAAAACTTAAGGACACTTGGTCCTTAATTTTGAATTCCAAGTTCAAAAGTTAAGGATACTTTGTCCTGAACTTTGAATTCCAAGTTAAAAGGTTAAGGACACTTGGTCCTTAACTTTGATTTCCAAGTTCAAAAGTTAAGGACACATGGTCCTGAAGTTTGAGTTCCAAGTTCAAAAGTTAAGGACATTTGGTCCTTAACTTTGAGTTCCGAGTTCAAAAGTTAAGGACACTTGGTCCTGAACTTAAAGTTCCGAGTTTAAAAGTTAAGGACACTTGGTCCCGAAGTTTGAGTTCCAAATTCAAAAGTTAAGGACACTTTGTCCTGAACTTTGACTTACAAGTTCAAAAGTTAAGGTCACTTGGTCCTGAAGTGTGAGTTCCAAGTTTAAAAGTTAAGGACACTTGATTGTCACGCCCCGAACCTAGGGAGGCATGGCTGGCACCCGGTGTCGTACTGGCCCGAGCGAACCATTATGTAACTCATTCTTTTTGTGACCATCATGGGCCAACATGGCAACAACTCGTAGTGCATAACTGTATGTGGGCAAGAATATATCAATAAACTATCGTTCTTAAGACATGAATACATATGGGCCGTCAAGGCCTCTGACATACTGTACAAACTGAACCTTTGTCTACAAAGCCTCTAAGATTATTTGACATTAAATGGGATAGGGTACTGGCCTACCCAATAGTCTGAAGTCAAACTCTGACATGATGGCTCATAGATTCGAATGCACTCCGAATGAGGTGGAGTCTTACCGATCATTCACTGAATGCTAACCTCGTCTACAATGAGGTTTCATCAAATTGATTACTTATACCTGCAGGCATGAATGCAGCATCCACAACAAAAGGATGTCAGTACGAACAATGTACCGAGTATGTAAGGCATGTAAATCGATATATAAAGGACATGAAAGAAACATGGAGTACATGACTCAACCTGTAAGTCTGGATAACTCTATATATCATTTAATACTTATATTGTCATGCATATGCATATGAATGTCATGTGATGCATAGGTACATGTGTTCATAGCATCATCAAGCCTCTGAGGGCATCCCATCATATCATCTCAGCCACTGCAAGCAAAATCATCATCGTATACTAGCTGATTAGGTGGTGGTACGTATATAACGTCATAACCTTTCCCATATCCTATATACATATATATACATACATATATATATGTATATAATAACATCATCACACCTCTGAGGGCGTCCCATCATATCATCTCGCCGCTGTGGGCAAATCATCAATATATACCAGCTGATCAGGTGGTGGTGCGTATATAACGTCATCTGGTCATAGGTCGATGTGCATGAAAAACATATGGAATATGTTAATAAAATCTCTCGGTACGTCATAAGACCATTATACCTCTGATTAATATCATGAAACAAACTTTATCAACTTACGTATTTTCTGAGACCCCTAATACTTCTATGAATAGAATTATTTATGAAAGTTGTGCATTTGCTCATTTCGTTTGTATCATGTGGATCATGCCAAAAATAAAAAAGGGATAACCTTAACATACCTTAAATGTGTTGCAGGTAAACTCCTCAACAATCTTATATTCCCTCGTTGGAAAGCAGTCTGTATTGACTTAGATGTATCTAACAAAACTCATCCTATCACACTGCCTAGAGAAATGCAGTCTGAATGTATATGGGTAACGCTTGGGGTTTGCCACAAATAAACTAGTAAATTCTAAGACGAAGAGTGGATAGGAAAGTACACGTAGCAAATTGAATTGCATAAGGCATATAACCGTGTTAGCTAGAGCTTTTTCAATACTTTCAAAGAGAATACGAGATGGAGAGAAATGAAAACAGTGGATTCATTTTACACATCCACGGTCAGATTCTCAAAGGTTGTAAATGAAGACTCACAATATACATGTGTCACTTAGTGGCCTTTTAATCATCTCATGCGCTGTCACACTTCCACACTTAAATTTATCCAAATTTTATCCACTAATTTTTTTAATTACATGGTTAATCTTCCACCAAAAAATTCACAATTAACCAAATATCCACATAATTAGAAATTATCTCAAGTTATTTAAAATACTACTCACTTTTAATACACATTATATAACTTACTATCATGTCCATGTGGTACCACAAGAATAAATACATACACTATTATTTTATTAAAATATCCATGTATATATATATTCAACTTATAATTTTTCTAATCTCATATAAAGAGTATAAATTTTTGTACGCTTAATTCTTAAAATGGTAAAAAAAAAGAAAAAAAATAGTCTTCTTTCCTTATGCGAAAATAATTTCTATCTTTACAATTAATATCCATAACTCATAACAATAGATGAAGCAAATATCACTTCCAAATTTTCAGAAGTCATATTCCTTTTCTTCTTGGCAACAAAGTCAAAAACAATGTTCCAAATTTCACGTACTAAGTATCTTTTCTTTTTTTGAAAAAAAAATACTAAATCTCTAGTAAAAAAAAAGGTTGCCATCACATAGGTTTCATATTATTGAAGGTAGCATTTATCTGTTTTAAACAAAATCAGAGTGGCCAACCTAAAAAATCTCCAAATTCTCTTCTTTATTCACAACAAGCACGGAGGCAGATATCTCAAATCATATCACATTGCATAAACTTTCAATGCTAGAGTTGGACGACTCTAAAGTTTTAGAAAACCTAACCCAGTGGATACAAACTCAACATGTTTTAAGGCTTCTCTAGCCCATGTAATTTGCAAAAAGATATGATTTCTTCCTTCAAAAGTGCCTTTCATGAGGAATTAAGGAAACATGGAAAAGCATTTGCTACATCTTTTTTTCATGTGCAAACTCCTAATAGACATAATCCCTTCGACTTCATGTGGAATTACTACGGTACATCCTAATGTTAAGGTACAGGGTGTAACATTAGTCCTGAAGTTTGAGTTCCAAATTCAAAAATTAAGGACACTTGGTCCTAAACTTTGACTTGCAAGTTCAAAAGTTAAGGACACTTGATCCTGAAGTTTGAGTTCCAAGTTCAAAAATTAAGGACAAATGGTCCTGAACTTTGACTTCCAAGGTCAAAAGTTAAGGACACTTGGTCCTTAACTTTTATATAAGCACAGTTAACTAAAAATTCATAAACACGGGTAGCTTACAAATTCGTACGACTATTTTTATGAAATATCCTTACATAATCAAATATATTGATTGAACCACAAATACATTCTGAAGTTTGAGTTCCAAGTTCAAAAGTTAAGGACACATGGTCCTGAACTTCGACTTCCAAGGTCAAAAGTTAAGGATACTTGGTCCTTAACTTTTATAGAAGCACAGTTAACTAAAAATTCATAAACACGGTTAGCTTATGAATTCGTACGACTACTTTTATGAAATATCCTTACATAATCAAATATATTGATTGAACCACAAACACATTTCCATACAAAAAAGTTCTAAATAACTTCCTAACAAAAATCCGCTCCTTATTCCACACTGAATCAAGTTATAATCATTATTTTTGAAATTTCACATATACTTGATGCCAAACACAATATTGATCGCGATTACAGTTATACAAAAAGAAAAATGCATAAAATCAAAATAAAAAACTTACCAGTTCGCTGGTTCGATGCAAAGAAGATGACAAAGGAGAACAGATTAAGTGCAACAAACTACACGCAGAGAATCGCTGGGCAGGAACAAAATCGAACAATGATTGCATGCAAGGAACGATACTGATACTTGAAATTTTAGCTCTCAAATTTTGCCTCTGAACGTATAAAATAAGGGTTTGGGAATATAAGAATAGAAGAAAGGGTAAAATTGTCTTTTCAAAATAATTTTAATAGAGTAGTGGCTATATTTGCTCAGCATTAGAATTGGTAGATAAAAAATAAATACCACCTTATTTAGTGGCTACGCGTAAGTAGCACAAACTTGGGGCATTGGGTTAATTATGAAACCCACTTCAGAATGCATATAAAATAATTTTTTTTAGAGTGTGTATACGGTCAAAATCGGGCTTTCTTAATTTTGTATGGATAATCGAAACCAAGGTGGCAGGCCAAGGCTCGGCCTCGCATTGTATCGAACCATGGCACGGAGATGGATTACTAAGCTCATGAATCAATGACCGATCAAGATCGAGACCAGCCGTGATCGAGATCGAAGCGGGATAGAGATCGAACGAGATCAAAGGGAGCCTGCTAAGTCGAATAACAGAAAGTCAAGATATCCGTAATCGGACATGGATCGTGGCAGAAATCTCGGCACGTATCAAATCAAGACCGGTTCGAGGGCAAAATATTCTTGTTATTGTATTCATTTGGGCTTGGGGAGGAAGATTTTTCTTGGGACAGTTAGAGGGAAAAGGATTTTGTTTGAGCAAAGAGAATGATTAGTTGTTGATAGGAATGATAATTTGCTCAAACGGGAGATGATGATTGTGATAATTTTTTGCTATGCTGAGATAAGCAAAGATAGGATACTGTTGCAGTTGCAGAAACTAATATGTACAGTAACATACTGTCATGACCCTCGAAGCATCACAATACATGGTATATGAACCTGAAGCTGATGGAAAAATTAACACTGGAGTTGTGGTCAAAGCTGTCTTGAGTATCTACTATTGCTAATTTTAACCATTATAGACATGATATCTAAATGCCGATTTTAGCCCTTATAGGCATGATATCTAGTATTGAATGTGGAATGGAAACGGACAGGATTTTACTTGGGAATTTCTATAGGCATGATTTCTATACATTATACTGATTTCAACATTATGAACATGATACTTACTTATAGTTGTTTAGATCCTAAAGCATGACATCTAAATGGCAACAACGTGCAGAATTTTAAATAAGTCCTATAGGCAGGTTATCTAGATATGAAGTTGAACATGCAGAATTTAAAATAAATCATACAGACATGGAGTCTAAATGCAGAATGGAACACGCAGGATTTAAAACCAGTCTTATAAGCATGCTTTCTAAATGCAGAATTGAATCATTCAGAACACAAATCCTATATGCATGTTTTCTACACTTGAGCATGCATAATTACCCATCCCTTTTCCACTAGCCAAACCCCGAGTGTTTATTACAAATTATTACAAATCAGAAATAATGAATTACATCAAAAAACAAAAGAAGTTACAACTAGAGGAAGCCTAATTCTTGACTTCCTCTCTGAGTTAGGGAATAAACCACCTCAAAATGCCATGTTTCGAAGCCTTTATCAGACCTGGGTGTATCAGAGTTCCCTAAGGGTCTCAAAGGACCTCGGGTAGTGCTTACACCCAGGTTCATAGAACTAGATAGGGATGAGTGCAGTGTGGAAGTGCCAGCTCTTATTTGTCCAAGTTCAGAGGGAGCTCATGGGTCCCAAGGCAAGGCTCACATATGAGGGGCAGAACTTAAGTACAAGAAGATAGTGAAAGTGCAGAAACAGAGTTTTAAAACTGAGGGGATAAAGGAGAGGGGTAAAGGGTGATAGGGAGACAGTAATTAGTAACACACAAAGTTAATAACTTCATACAAAGGGGGTCAGGGGTTGGAAATCAATTGAAAAGAGCCCATGTACTTAGGCATGGATCAGCTTTGGTCACGCAAAGCAATAGAAGGTGCTGACATGCCTATAAACCAATCAGGACACACAACATCTAGAGGAGACATGGAGGTTATGATCCCAGGGGAATCAGGGTTGGGTCATGCACAACAATGTCCAATGTTGTCATTCCCCAAACAAACCACAGATACTAAACACATTGGGGATGGGGATTTAGGATTAACAAGGCATAATAAGTAATGGATAGAAACATTAATTCAGAACAGGAAGGGGAAGATTACAGCATGTTAAATAATGGAACTTGGTTAAATACAAACAGGAGACAAACATGGATGAAAGAGACAGTAAAGAAACATGTTAAAGCTTAATTAGAACATACCAGTAAAGATGCAAGAGCAAGGAAAAATAAGCAAGCTTCCCATAGCCTAGCCTTGGCTTTCAGCCGGCTAGGTAAGGCATCAATACAAGTAACAACAGAGAAAAGAGAGAGATTTTAGTGGAGTGTGTGTCTGAACTCAAGTGTTTTATGCCTTGTGTTTGAAAGAAGAGACGGTGGTTATTTATAGTTTTGAAAACATGTAATAAATAAGGCAATAAATAAAGTTTAATGCACATATGGAAGTAATCAGCAATCAGAATCAATCAATCAAGTGATTTCCCTTTAATTGAGGAATCACTTTTTTAACGAGGCTAACAGGTTTAAAAGAAGGAAAGAAAATCAGTTTGTAGGCTGACTGGTTATTACAATAAAAAGAAGTAGCAAAACATTGAGTACACAATAGAGTCCAAGTACAGAGATACACTTGTTTTGGGAAAAAGATTCAGCAATGCAATAAGTAGGGAAATGGATCAACTACTTTAACAGGCGAGTAAAATTAGAGTTCACAAAAAGAGAAGTTTTGAAATCAGTCCCAAAATTGAGAATCAATCAAAGAAGGGGTCTCAGGTGCACAAACGATGGACATGTGAGGCGAAAATATTGGCAAAAGAAACAGCATGCAATAGTAGCACAAAGTTAGTAGATAGCAAACATTCGAAGCATGATAGTCACGTAGGTCAAGTTTCATTGAATCAGTAGTAAAGAGAAAAAAAAGATAGAGTATCAGAAGCATGCAAAGGGTCAAGTGAGAAAACCCTTCTGAAAAGCATAGTCGAGTTTCAAAGATAGTAAGAACCTAGAATCAAAGGAATCACATAAAGAAAAGAGATGCTAAAACAAGGAACTTCAAATCAAGTTAGGTATTCCAACAAGCAATTTCAAACCCAAAGACATAGGTTTTTCCTTAATAACATTCAAGCTTAAAATATGATAAACAAATAAATCGCACAAGCAGTTTCTGAAACTCGAATAGACCCCAAAAGAAATTAGGGTTTTCAACATCGATAGAGTTTAAAGATGATGAAAAAATAAATCATACAATATTTAGCAAATAGTCTCAGAAACTCGAATGAACCCAAAGAAATTAGGTTTTTATCATGCTAAACTCAGAAAAGATTTTGAAAAGAAGAACCTGAAGGAAAACCCCAATCGGAAAAAGATGAGAGTTTTTATTTTTTTGAAAGCAAAATTAAAGAAGCTTCGAGAAGGCATTTAAAAACTCATAGCAAGCAAGGATCTAAAGTGAACCTGAAAGAATTCGAAAAGCTCTTAGAGATTAGGGTTTCAAAAGAACCTTAAGTGACGAGAAAGGCCTTGAAAGCCATCGATCAAAACAGGAGAGTCAAAGGTCTGACTCGAATGGCCATGGCTGGCCGGAGAAAGGTCAGAGACGACCGGAGAATAGTCATCGAGCAAAGACTGGACCAAGCCCCTTTAGAATCTGGTCATGAGACCACAGAAACGAACACGTAGAAGCCATGGGAGGCTGATACAAGTCTTAGATGATCTTGAAGAGCCATGTATTATGGTAGATTAAGGTGGCGGTGGCTAGGGTTTGATGTTGTTGTAGAGAGGATTTAAGAGAGGAGGGGATTCAGAGGCGGCGTATGGTGGGAAATGATAGGGTTTAGGGGGGTCGTTTAGGATTAATTTAGGTAAGGACGACTTTTGGCCGTTGATCTGAGTGATCAACGGCTTGGATTGAACGGGTAAAGGGGCGGTTTAATGAGACTGGGTTTGGATCTGTTTAAATCGGAATTAGGTCGGGGTTTAATAGGAATATGGCCGGGGTAATTGGGATTCAAATTGGGGTCCAATTTAGGCTATAATCGAAATAGAATGAGGCTAACATTCAAATAGCCAATTTTTCCAATTTGATTTATAGAAAATAATAAAATAATTTTTGTAAATAAATTAAAGGTGCTAAAATGATTTATAGTACATAGTTAATTATTCAAAAATACCAGACCTAATATTTTGAATATAAAATGCAGTTAAATCTAAAAGGGGGCTAATATTGCAATTATATGCAATTTAACTTTAAAAGTACTAAATAAATTTGTAAAAATGTACAAAAAATTATTTTAGCTATATTTTGGCATAAATATGAGAATCCAATAAATTAATTACCAATATGATAATTTTGAAAATATTATTGGGTTTTTATGAATAAAATAGGAGAATAAATTGGTTTAAAATTTTGTAAAAAATTAAGAAAAAATAATAAAAAAATTGGACATACTTATATATGCATATATATGCTATTTTGAAAGTATTTTGCATATTAAAATATACAGGGAAAAATTGGGTATCAACAGCTGCCCCTCTTTACCCGGGAAGGATCAAAGAGTTGTTGGGTAAAGATATGATGGCCAATTTTGACCGAGTGGAATGGTTCGAAGAGGTTTAGGCTGCGGAGAATTTTGAGAACGGACGCAATATCCCAGGACGGGGTGAATGGTGAGGGTCTGATAGGGCTACGAGAACTGGAGCGGGATCGCTCCTGCCGAGATGACCGTTGCTCGCAGGTTTACCTGCAAATAAGTAATACAAGAATATATTGTCTGTAAATTTAAACATGATGTAAATTCCCGTCGGAACATGAAGGTTGTCTTTGGATGGTTAGAATGACGTCCTTAGATCATGATGTCCTAGGCCATGAAGCGTATAATAAATGATTCGCAGGCCATGAAATGATGCTCTCGGGCTATGAGGATTATGCCTCCGAACCATGATGCCTTTGCATAATGATATGCAGAAGATTAAAAGGGGTCCTCAAGCCATGACATTGTATTCTCGGGTTATGAAAATGGTGCCTCCGAACGATGACGCTTTTGGATAATTTGGCGATATTTTAGCCCATGAGATGTAGTATTTGGCGATCTTTCAGCCCATGCAATGTA
Organism: Nicotiana tabacum; assembly: GCF_000715075.1. Classification (NCBI taxonomy): domain Eukaryota; kingdom Viridiplantae; phylum Streptophyta; class Magnoliopsida; order Solanales; family Solanaceae; genus Nicotiana; species Nicotiana tabacum. Next base: position 182,277,357 of record NC_134085.1, read on the forward strand.
GTAGGTGGCGATCTTTCAGCCATGCAAATGTAGATGAGGTGGCGATCTTTCAGCCATGAAAATGTAGTAGAGGTGGCAATCTTTCAGCCATGCAATGCCGTAGGTGGCGATCTTTCAGCCATGCAATGTCGTAGGTGGCGATCTTTCAGCCATGCAATGTAGTAGGTGGCGATTTTTTAGCCATGCAAATGCAGATAAGGTGGCGATCTTTCTGCCATGCAAATGTAGATAAGGTGACGATCTTTCAGCCATGCAATGCAGTAGGTGCCGATTTTTCAGCTATACAGATGCAGATGGAGGTAGCATTTAACCTCGGAAGGCAGAATAGTAGCCTTATGCAATGCAGAAATGCAGACGGAGATAGTGTTTAGTCTCGGAAGGCAGAATGGTAGCCTTATTCAATGTAGAAAATACAGATGGAGACAGCGTTTAGTCTTGGAAGGCAGAATGGTAGCCTTATGCAATGCAGAAATGCAGATGGAGACAAAGTTTAGTCTCGAAGGGTAGAGAGGTAGCCTTATGTAATGCAGAAATGCAGATGGAGATAATGTTTAGTCTCGAAAGGCAGAATGGTAGCCTTATGCAAGAAATAAAATGGCAAGCGGTAACAGAGCTTTCTTAGCTGATAGTAGATTACGATATTGTGACTGTTGGAACATTGTGACATACGGAACATCACCGGTGTGTATGGATGGCAAATGTGAGTAAGTGCGACAGTTATGAGAGTTGTATTCCTGAACGACGTTTGTCTCGTAGGTATATAGTATGTCTGATGCTTTCGTAATCCAAGTGCCTGCGTCCAAAGAAAAATCGTGTGTTTTGTAAGGAGGGAAGGTTAGTTCGTATTCCCGCTAGCTATACTTGATCTGCTCGGCTTTGATCTGGTGATACTGTATGTAACATTGGGGTAGCGTTTCTAAACAAGGCAATTTCAGTAATAAACATGCATGATTTCATGAAAATATGACATAAGTATATAACTAAGAAACAACTTTTAGATGAACCGACAACTATGATGTGGTTCAAGACATTGCAACCTATCTTGCTATGGAATTTTGAGGGTCCTCCTCAAAATTCTGCCCCAGTTTAATGGGTTGATGTTTCTGACTATTGCTTGCGATGATTAGCTGAAATCACTTCAGAATTTTAAGGGTCCTCCTTAAAATTCTGCCCTAGTTTCTAATTGCGGGGGGAAATGAAAATTTTATTGAATTGTGACCGAACCCATAGGGCCGCCTACGTATCCCCTTTTAAACGAGAATCAGGTGAGGCGTAGTTCAATTTACATCATATAGGAAAGCATAAAGATTACACATAGTAATGTTTGACTGTATCTGAATTAATCGGCTTTGGCCAGACTTCTCCGTTCATTTCTGCAAGTATGAGGACTCCTCTTGTCAGAACACGATGAACCATGTATGGACCCTGCCAGTTGGGAGAGAATTTCCCTTTGGCTTCATCTTGATGCAGAAAATTTTTCTTTAACACCAGCTGCCCCGGTGTGAATTGTCTTGGCTTGACTGTCTTGTTGAAGGCTCTGGACATTCTGTTCTGATAAAGTTGACCATGACATACCACGTTCATTATCTTCCCATCTATAAGAGCTAGCTGCTCGTAACGACTCTTCACCCATTCTGCATAGTCGAGATCAGCTTCATGTATGATCCTTAAGGAAGGAATTTCTACTTCAGCGGGAATGACAACTTCTGTACCATAAACCAGCATATAGGGGGTTGCCCCAGTTGATGTGCGGACTGTGGTGCGATACCCTAATAGAGTAAATGATAACTTCTTGTGCCACTACTTATGCCTCTCTATCACTTTCCTTAATATTTTTTTGATATTCTTATTGGCGGCTTCCACAGCTCTGTTCATTTAAGGCCTGTAGGCTGTAGAATTCTTGTGCCTGATCTTGAAAGTTTCACACATAGATTTCATCAAGTCGCTATTGAAATTGGAGCCATTATCTGTAATGATTGATTCTGGAATACCGAATCGGCAAATAATGCAGTCGCGGATAAAGTCCGCCATGACTTTCTTAGTCACTGCTATGTAAGACACTGCTTCGACCCACTTGGTGAAGTAGTCGATTGCCACTAGGATGAACCTGTGTCCGTTGGAAGCAGCAGTCTCGATTGGTCCAATGAAGTCCATTCCCTAGGCAGCGAACGACCATGGCGAGCTTATTGTGTTGAACTCGCTTGGAGGCACCTTTATCATGTCTGCATGTATTTGATAGCGGTGGCATTTCTGGACATACTGGATGCAGTCTGTTTCTATAGTCATCCAAAAGTAACCAACCCGGAGTATCTTCTTTACTAAGACAAAACCGTTCATATGTGGACTACATGTCCCAGCATGAATTTCCTCTAGTAGCCTGGATGCTTCCTTTGCAGCGACACATCTTAGTAATCTCAAATCATGAGTCCTCCTATACAGGATTCCTCCGCTATGAAAGAAATTATTGGACAACCTCTGAAGTGTGCGCTTCTGAGTAAAATTTGTGAGTTCTGGGTATTCTCCTTTTGCCAAATATTCCTTGATATCATGAAACCAAGGCTTTCTGTCTGCTTCCTCTTCAGCATGGGCATAGTAGGCTGGCTGATTATGAATCTTCACTAGGATGGGATCAATGAAATTCTTATTCGGATGTTGTATCATAGATGATAGGGTAGCCAATGCATTGGAGAACTCATTCTGGATTCTAGGAACATGTTGGAATTCCGTCTTCGTGAACCTCTTTCTCAATTCTTGTACATGATGCAAATACGGGAGTATCTTGGAGTTCTTGGTTGCCCATTCTTCTCGTACCTGATGTATAAGCAGGTCTGAATCTCCAATTAGTAGCAGCTCTTGAATGTTCATGTCAATTAGCCCTAGGATGTAAGCTTCATATTCGGCCATGTTGTTGGTGCACGGGAACCCGAGCTTGGCAAACACCGGATAATGCTGACCGGTTTCTGATACTAGGACTTCTCTTATGCCAACTCCTTTGAAATTTGCTGCTCCATCGAAAAACATTCTCCAACCATCATAGGATTCTGCAATGTCTTCTCCTATGAATGATACCTCTTCGTTAGGAAAGTACATTTTCAGGGGTTCATATTCTCCATCTACGGGATTTTCAGCAAGGTGATCTGCTAGTGCATGTCCCTTGATTGCCTTCTGAGTCATGTAGACAATGTCAAATTTACTCAACAGGATTTGCCACTTGGCTAGCTTGCCAGTGGGCATGGGCTTTTGGAAGATGTGTTTCCAAGGATCCATCTTTGATATGAGATATGTAGTATAGGCACAGAAGTAGTGCCTCAGTTTCTGAGCTACCCAAGTCAAAGCACAGTAGGTGCGCTCTAACAGAGAATACCGGGCCTCGTACGGGGTGAACTTCTTATTAAGGTAATAGATGGCCTGCTCCTTCCTCCCCGTTTCATCATGCTGCCCCAGAACGCAACCGAAAGATCCATCCAACACTGCAAGGTAGAGTAATAGAGGTCTACCTGGCTCGGGCGGGACCAAGACTGGCGGTGTTGACAGGTATTCCTTGATTTTTTTGAAAGCTTCTTGGCAGTCATCAGTCCATTTGGTAGCGGCGTCCTTCTTTAACATCTTAAAGATTGGCTCACAGATAACTCTAGACTGTGCTATGAACCGGCTGATGTAGTTAAGCCTTCCCAAGAAACTCATCACATCCTTCTTGTTATTTGGCGGTGACAATTCTTGAATAGCTTTGACTTTTGATGGATCTAGTTCTATTCCTCGGCGACTCACAATAAACCCAAGTAATTTTCCAGCAGGAACCCCAAATGCATACTTTGCGGGATTCAGTTTCAGGTTGTACCTTCACAGTCTATTAAAGAACTTCCTCAAATATTCCATGTGATCAGTGGCCTTCTTGGACTTGATGATAACATCATCTACGTACACCTTTATCTTCTTGTGTATCATATCCTGGAAAATGGTAGTCATGGCCCTCATGTAGGTGGCTCCTACGTTCTTCAGGCCGAACGACATCATCTTGTAACAGTACATTCCCCACGGCGTAATGAAAGCCGTTTTCTCAGCATCCTCTTCATCCATCCAGATCTGATGATAACCAGCGAAGCAATCTACGAACGACTGTAATTCATGCTTAGCGCAATTGTCAATCAGAATATGTATATTTGGAAAAAGGAAGTCATCTTTCGGACTGGCCCGGTTGAGATCCCAGTAGTCGACATAGACTCTGACCTTCTCATCCTTCTTTGGTACTGGCACAATGTTGGCTAACCGTGTTAGGTACCCTACTACCCTGAGAACTTTAGCTTTGACCTGCTTAGTGAATTATTCTTTGATTTTTAGGCTCATATCAGGCTTGAACTTTCTGAGCTTTTGCTTTACTGGTGAACACGTTAGATCAGTTGGCAGTTTGTGAGCCACAATAGACGTACTTAAACCAGTCATGTCATCATATGACCAGACGAATATGTCCTCATATTCCCTTAGAAAATCTATGCATTCCTTCTTTTCTGATGGTGACAAGGGAACGATGATTCATGTTTCTTTGACAATCTCCGCATCTCCTAGGTTAACAATCTCAGTTTCGTCCAGGTTAGACTTAGGTCTGTTCTCAAAATTCTCATCTTCCTTAACAATCTCTTCTGGTATGTCACCTTCCTTTGAATCTATGTCCGTTTGTTGCGTTGTCTCATTGCATGTCACAGTCATTGGTTCATCAAGATAAGTAATAGTAATGTTGTATAAGTAAAGTAATGAGAGAAAAGTAATAATGAGTGTTGATTCATAGGAAAAGTCAAAATGCTTTGATAAATTGCATAAATGTTTTGGAACATTGGAGATCTTATTGCGGGAATTAAAATGCAAAAAGAAAATCATTTAGTAAATAAAAACAGAGCATGATGCTTGTTTTAGCCTTGCTACCCCGAGGCTCATCGGGCTCTGGTTGTCCTGATGGTCCAGTTATTGAGGCGTGCTCCTCTGCTTACAGCCTGTATGGAAGGGTCTTCCTCCCCCTCCCCCTCCCCCTCCTTCTTGAGAACAACACAATAGTCCATGTCATTATCTTCTAAGAACAAGTTCTTCACTGCTGCAAGTGCTTTTTCTTCTTCTGACCCATAAACAATGTCAGCATGTTGGAAACTCTGCTCCAAATGTGGTATTGGCTGCTCCAGCAGATATTAAGGACCGCGCCATGGTGGCGACCAGTTGTTGAATTCCTCCCAAGTATACTCATATCCCAGACCGAAAGTAGTGCCATATTTTTTGAGTTTTATGGGCTTAGCGATTCCTTGGAGATTCTTTCCGAGTCCCTTACTAGGTTCTTACCCACTCCAATTCAATATACTCTCGATCTTGTTGTCCCACCATTTGTCTTTGTCAACAGTATTTACCCGTTCAATATGATGGTAAGTCTCTCCACCCAACTTCCTTCTCCTTTAGATTGCCAGAATGGTCTGGTGACTGTATATAGGGTTGCCACCATCGCCGTGAATGATCATCTCTTGGTGGTTCCATTCGAATTTTACTGCTTGGTGCAGTGTTGATATTACGGCCCCTGCAGCATGAATCCATGGCTGTCCCAACAGCAGGTTGTAAGATGCTGGCACATCTATCACCTGAAAATCAACATCGAACCATGTTGACCTCATTTGCAAGCATAGACTAATATCCCCGATGGTGGACCTTTGAGAACTGTCGAAGGCTTTCACGTTGATTGCTCCGTCCTTTATCTCGTGCAATCCTTTACCTAACTTCTTAAGTGTTACCAGTGGACAAATGTTGAGACTGGAACCTCCATTGATTAGGATTCTGGTGATAAAATGGTCCTCACATTGCACGGTGATGTGCAGTACTTTGTTGTGGCCCAGCCCCTCAGGTGGCAATTCATCCTCATGAAAAGTGATCTTATGGATTTCCAATACTTGTCCTACCATATTAGCCATTTCCCCGCCATTGATGTTGCTTGGCACGTATGCTTCACTCAGCACCCTTAGCAGAGCATTCTTGTGCGCCTCATAATTTTGTAGCAAAGCAAGGATGGAGATTTGTGCCAGTGTTTTGTTCAACTAGTCGATGACCGAGTACTCCTTGGCCGGTATCTTCCTCCCAAGGTCATTTTGGCCTGTTTCAATGATGAGTGGCCAGTTGGAAGCTTGCTTACTTGACTCAGCTAAGTGCTCCGGGGTATAAACCTTACCAGTCCTTGTCATACCCTGTGCCGCAATAGTTTCTTCGAACCTAACCTTGCCTTTCCTTCTTGCCTTTGCTGCATAGTCCCATGGTATAGACTTTGTATGGAATGGTGTCGTGGTCGACATTGCCACTGGGATTGGTGTGGCTGTCCTTACTCCGAACGGAGCATGTGCCTTGGGTGGCAAAACCGCAACTTCAAACGGTGTGGTTGCATCTGTTGGAGACACGAATTCAACCTCAATTAGCGCTGGTGTCTTTGCAAATGACGTTGCTTCAAACTCAAGCGGCACAGACATATTTACCTTGGCATCCCTAGATGGCTAAATCTGGACTACGATCGGATTAAGAGTAACTATTGGCTTCTTTGGGTCATCACCTTCTACGATCAACCCGATTAATCCCTCAGGATCCCAATCATCCTCTATTTCAATCATGTGAATGCCTCCACTCTTATGGTCTGGTAGAGGGTTATTACGGACATTTAGAGCAGGTTCCTTTGCCACAATAATCTTGTTGTCAATTAAAGTCTGGATCTTGTCCTTCAAAGAACGTCATTTGTCGATTGTGTGTCCTTTTATGCCGGAGTGGTATGCACAAGAGTTGCATTAAGGATGGGGGTGACATAACCAGCAGCTTTGAGTCTCTCGTACAACTGGTCAATAGGCTCAGCAATGGTTGTATCTTGTTTTGGGGGTCTGCGATCAAAATTTGGTCGAGGTCTAGGGAAGTTTTGGCGTGTAAGAGGTGATTGATAGTGGGACGGTTGAGCATTGTAGTCTTGGTAAACATGTGCGGGTTGGGAATATCTGGGTGAAGTATGCTGATATGTAGGAGGTGGAGGTGATTGATAAGTGGGTGGTGGAGTTTGGTAGGAGGGTGAGGGTGTTTGGTAGTTCGAAGTAGGCTGATATGTGAGTGGAGACATTGGGTAGGTTTGGTATTTAATAGGGGATTTGGTTCTCTGTGCAACCATTACGGCTCATACGTCCCTTTTCTTGGACACACCACCTGACTATAAGGCCTTATTTGTAGCTTACAAGGCCTCGAAGTTTGTAACCATACCGCTTTTGATACCTTCTTCAATCCTTTTACCCAGCTTGATAATGTCAAAAAAATTATGGCTCTCGACCATTATTAGTCGTTCATAATACTGCGGGTCATGAGCCCGGACAAAGAATTTTTTTATTTTTTCCTCCTCTAAGTCAGGTCTGACCTTAGCAGCTTCGGACCTCCAGCGAGTAGCATACTCGTGGAATGTTTCCGTAGGCTTCTTCTTTAGATTCTGAATATAAAACACATCTGGCGCATTCTCTGTGTTGAACCTGAACCTGTCCATAAAGTCAGACGCCATGCCTACTCAGCTCGACCATTTCTTTGGATCTTGGCTAATGTACTAGGACAAAGAATCTCCTTTCAAGCTCCTCATGAAAAGCTTCATGCGGATTCTCTCGTCTTTCCCTACTCTAACCAACTTGTCACAGTACGTTCTCAAATGGACCCTTGGATCGCCTGTACCACCAAACATTTCGAACTTCGAAAGTTTGTACCCCTCGGGCAGTTCGACATCGGGCTATATGCAAAGATCTTCATAGTTTAGCCCTTCAATTCCCTTACTTCCTTCAACGCCTTGAATTTTGGGATGAGTAACGGGGTGTTGTTTGTGGTATGGCAGGTGTTGCAGTGATGGTGAGGAGTGGGATGGTTCTATTGCTTTGGGATATTCTGTGGAGGTGTAGGGTTCTGAGCACTTGGGAAATTGACATCTGAAGTGGTGAGGGAAAAATGACAGATTTGCCCGATTCCGAACCTGATCAAATTCTTCTTGGAATTTCAGCAGCTTTTGTTCGAGTTGGGATGCATTTTCCTTAGGAATCTGAGTACCATGACCATGAGCGGCCTCTACCCGTTCAGTTGAGTTCTCCTTTCTGACGTTGTTCAAATCTTCCATCTTCCCTTTGTTCTTGTTTTTGACAAGACTAAGAGGAGGAGTGGGTGGAGGGCCCCTGGATCTCGTGGAATAGGATGGTTTTGCCAGAGTGCAAGAACTAACCTTTAGGGAGGGGGAATAATAAACAAAAAGTAAAAACAAAAAGGTAACCAAGTTAGTGAGGATTATAAAAAGCGTTGTGATATTTAAACACATAGTGCAGAATGTAAAACGTGTCCTAATTTAGGAACCTCTTTGTGCCCGAGGTAGGCCTAGCGACAAATTAACTTGGAGAACTTAGAATGCTAAATGCCTCATTTCATTGATAGAAAAATAAGACGAATCCCAAATCGACACTAAACAAATAGAAAATAAATGTCACTAATGGCCATTGGCCTTATTACATTTTTATAAAGCGAAAAGACAAACTCCTATCTACTTGGTCCCAGAAGGACCTTCCCCAGATTCGGCATCTCTTGCTCCATCGAACAGCTTCCCCAACTCGCGAAGTCCCAGTAGCAGGTATGCTTTGGCTGGATGTCCGCCTTCGTTCCCTTCAGCCTTTTGACAATCCTCAATCCTTTTGAGAAATTTCCTTTCCAGCTCCACTATGCCTTGCTCCAAATATCCTAGTCGCTTATTGGCACTGACAGATATGCCTTTCCACTCCCCAATCAGCTTCTGGTTGGCCTCTTGTATCTCACGGTGTTCACTCTTGCATTCGCGGATCCTTTTGCACAACTTGTTGTATTTGACCTGTGTCTCGGCCTTTTCATCTATGATTCGGTGACCTCGAACAAACCCATGCTGGCCCAGACCTTCATGATTATCCTCCAACCATCTTGAATAGTATGGAGTACAACCAACGTGGTATCTGTCTGGCTCGATGGTGTCCCTTCCCATTACAATCTTGCAGTGCCACATATGCTGAGCCTGGCACTTGTAAGGACTATCATCATCCTGGAAGTCAACCCGAAAATGACTCATCTTGTCGACCCTGGGTACAACTTGCTTCTTACCAGCTTGCCTCATAACCCGGAGAGGGACGTAAGGGTAGGTTCTTCTCAGTCTGATCAATACCAGGAAAGGTGCATCTCTGGATCGGGCGATGAATTCCTCGATCGGAAACCATTTGAACATCTATTAAATTTGGTCTTCAGTCAAATTTTCAAAAAGCTTGACCCATTCTCCAGCATTCTCCGGCTGGGCGAACATATCAGGGATGTAATTCATTTGCTTTGGATGATGAAAAGCGATGTGATCATCCCAGTCCCTCCGTTGAATCTCTTGTCGATACTCGCCCTTTTGGAGATGTTCCATGAGCCAGAGTTGAAGTAGCAAATTGCAGCCTTCGAAGTGTTTAGCTCCTTGTTGACATTTCTCCAAGGCTCGATATATGTCGGCAACGATCATGGGTACAATGCTGAATGGTTGTCCACCAATTCCCTCCATTAAGGTCTTAGTTACCATAGCCAGCCTGGTATGGATGCTTGCTTTCTTCGTTGGAAACACTATCAACCACAGGAAACAAAACATGAATACAAAGACCTTTCAATGAATGTGCCCTAATGATGTGATGGCAAACTCGTCAGGGTAGGTACGGTAGAATTTGTTGTGACCGTACCTTTCATACAAATAGTCAAAAGGGATGTAGCATTCCTTCAGACATGTTAATTCTGGATTTTTCTTCAGACCCATCATTTTGAGGAAGCCTCTACCCTTGCGATTCTCAGGCATTATCAATCCCGGAGATTCCCATACTATGCCGGCCAATCCTCATATCTCCTCTAGCAAGGGTGTCATTTCGATGTCCCCGAAGCGGAATACAGCCCTCTCACAATCCCAGAACAAAGTAGCAGCTTCTATGATCTTGTTGTTGGGTTAGATCTCCAGGAGAGAAGGTAGGTTTCCCATATACTTTCTGACGAGGGTTTGATCACTAGAGTGGAGATCCTTCCACCAGCTTAGCAGTCCTGGGTGGATGTTGGTGACCATGCCGAATCTATGGACTTCGTGCCTCATTTTCTGTAAAACAAATAAGGTTAGGCCCTTACCCCCACCGGACTCGACTATTTAATACCAACAATTAGCATGAAGTATTTAGTTCTCCAAATAAATGCACAGAACGTGGTAGTGTCCGTTTGGGTTTAGAGAAAACCAGTGGACTTTGGAGAAGGCTATCTTAAAGGATCATTATGTGGACAACATAACTAACCCGGCTAGGTTTGACCATGATACATGCACAATTTAAATAGAGTAAGGTTTCTATGGGGTTTTAGATTGGTACCCTTGAGTGGACAACTCAAGGAGAAAAGGCACGGACCCGTCGACTGCACCGCTGATCGACTAGTTTTACCGCAAATATGCTTTTTCAGATTTAGGGGTAATAATATAGGAAGAGCGTAACCACTCATTATAAGCGTTTAATGGTATTTTTTTGGCACGAGTGGAGTATGATGTTGAGCATGATTATGCAATAATTAAAAGCATGTTGGCACGTATTTGCACGTTAAGAAAGCAGTAAATACAGCAGTTTCATAATTTAAAGCATTAATGAAGGAAAGAAACGAAGAAGATAAGTCAGTTTTGTAGTTGAAAAAGGAATTGAATGCCAAAAGGAATTAAACAAGTAATCGCACATAAGGAGATACAAATTCACAAGAACAATCTGAAGTGGTAAAAGCCTAAAAATACCCAGCGGAGTCGCCATGCTGTCGCGCCCTCTTTTTCTCGCAAAATCGGGTTTATGACATTTGGTATGGGACAACTCGTTCCTTTTGGGAACTGGGTTTTGCATTTGGAGAGTCGCCACCTAATGATTTAAGGTGCATTAGGACACCTATAGGATTCAATTCTAAGTTATTTGAATAACCAGAGATAGGATAAGGGCTTGAAATTATCCTAAGGAGAAGGTGTTAGGCACCCCTCAGGATCCACTAGTGTGGTTCCCAGCCAGACAGTTGATTGTGAATTTATGCAATTTAGCAAATAAACAAGTATGGGCTCAAATATTAGGGGATTTAAAATTTAAACACATAAGAGAAAGAACAATTAAAAGAAGAGTTTTGAGAAGAAGTTTGCAAATAAAGGGAAAAGGGGTCCTAGGTTTATATTTAATATGGATCACATCAATGTGATACCCTTGTATGACACTCCTCAAAAGAGGGGATACACGTGGTATTAGCGCACCGGTCATCATATCCATATCTACCCTTCTCACCCCATTAAGGTATTAAAGCGTGGATTGGTCTAGATTACCATTGCATGCTATTACCCGTCCCATTCCTATCAGTCCCGGAGGAGTTTAGGACTACTATTCCTAAAGGGGAGGGATATTAGGCTGATTTTGGTTTCAAAGGGTAAAAAAGACTAAGGCGACATACAAAACATATAATACTGCATGTTAGGGGGAAGCATGTAAACAAATAAAGGCTCAAGTATACCTCATCAAACAAAACACATAAATAGAATGCCTTGCACATACCTTTAAGGTCTGATTAAAATAATAAAGATGAGGGGAGTTTAATTATTGAAGAAGATTAATTTATTACATCACTCAAATAAGAAGTCTGAATCAGGCCTGCCTGCTGGTTGTAGCAATTAACAAAGGCGGAATCAATTTTTATTGTTATTATCACCTAAGACTTACCTAAGCGTTTGGGTGAAATCCTATAGACATGGTATCTATTCCGAATGTGGCAAAATAGTAACAATTTTAAAACGGACGATTGAGATCCTATAGACATGATTTCTAAACCTCGTTAGATGAAGAAAGAAGGTTACATAAAACTGGTTCAGAATAGACTGATTTTAAATTAGACTAGTTTCAGATTTTGCAGGCGATGGTATCTACTATTGCTAATTTTAACCATTATAGACATGATATCTAAATGCCGATTTTAGCCCTTATAGGCATGATATCTAGTATTGAATGTGGAATGGAAACGGACAGGATTTTACTTGGGAATTCCTATAGGCATGATTTCTATACATTATACTGATTTCAACATTATAAACATTATACTTACTTATAGCCGTTTAGATCCTAAAGCATGATATCTAAGTGGCAACAGCATGTAGAATTTTAAATAAGTCCTACAGGCAGGTTATCTAGATGTGAAGTTGAACATGCAGAATTAAAAATAAATCCTACAGACATGGTGTCTAAACGCAGAATTGAACATACATGATTTAAAACTAGTCCTATAGGCATGCTTTCTAAATGCAGAATTGAATCATTCAGAACACAAATCCTATATGCATGTTTTCTACCCTTGAGCATGCATAATTACCCATCCCTTTTCCACTAGCCAAACCCCGAGTGTTTATTACAAATTATTACAAACCAGAAATAGTGAATTACATCAAAAAACAAAAGAAGTTACAACCAAAGGAAGCCTCATTCTTGACTTCCTCTCTGAGTTAGGGAATAAACCGCCTCAAAATTCCATGTTTCGAAGCCTTTCTCAGACCTGGGTGTGTCAGAGTTCCCTAAGTGTCTCAAAGGACACCGGGCAGTGCTTACACCCAGGTTCATAGAACCATATAGGGATGAGTGCAGTGTGAAAGTGCCAGCCTTTATGTGTCCAAGTTCAGAAGGAGCTCATGGGTCCCAAGGCAAGGCTCACACATGAGGGGTAGAACTTAAGTCTAAGAAGATAGTGAAAGTGCAGAAACAGAGTTTTAAAACTGAGGGGATAAAGGAGAGGGGTAAAGGGTGATAGGGAGACAGTAATTACTAACACACAGAGTTAATAACTTCATACAAAGGGGGTCAGGGGTTGGAAATCCATTGCAAGGAGCCCATGTACTTAGGCATGGATCAGCTTTAGGTATGCTTAGCAATAGAAGGTGCTGGCATACCTATAAACCAATCAGAACACACAAGATCTAGAGGAGACATGGAGGTTATGATCCTAGGGGAATCAGGTTTACATCATGCACATCAATGTCCAAAGTTGTTATGCCCCAAACCAACCACAGATACTAAACACTTTGGGATGGGGATTTAGGATTCACAAATCATAATAAGTAATGGACAGAAACATTAATTCAGAACAGGAAGGGGAATATTACATCATGTTTAATAATGGAACTTGGTTAAATACAAATAGGAGACAAACATGGATGAAAGAGATAGTAAAGAAACATGTTGAAGCTTAATTAGAACATACCAGTAAAGATGCAAGTGCAGGGAAAAATAAGCAAGCTTCCCATAGCCTAGCCTTGGATTTTAGCCGGCTAGGTAAGGCAGCAATACAAGTAGCAACAGAGAAAAGAGAGAGATTTTAGTGGAGTGTGTGTCTGAACTCAAGTGTTTTATGCCTTGTGTTTGTGTGTTTGAAAGAAGAGACGATGAGTATTTATAGTTTTGAAAACATGTAAGAAATAAGGCAATAAATAAAGTTTAATGCACATATGGAAGTAATCAGCAATCAGAATCAATCAACCAAGTGATTCCCCTTTAATTGAGGAATCACTTTTTTAACGGGACTAACAGGTTTAAAAGAAGGAAAGAAAATCAGTTTGTAGGCCGACTGGTTATTACCATAAAAAGAATTAGTAAAACATTGAGTAAATAATAGAGTCCAAGTACAGAGATACACTTGTTTTGGGGAAAAGATTCAGCATGGCAATAAGTAGGGAAAATGATCATTCACTTTAACAGGCGAGTAAAATTAGAGTTCACAAAAAGAGAAGTTTTTAAATCAGTCCCAAAATTGAGAATCAATCAAAGAAGGGGCCTCATCATATAAATAGAGTGCACAAACGATGGACATGCGAGGCCAAACTATTGGCAAAAGAAACAGCATGCAATAGTAGCACAAAGTTAGTAGACAACAAACATTCGAAGCATGATAGTCACGTAGGTCAAGTTTCATTGAATCAGTAGTAAAAAGAAAAAAAAATAGAGTATCAGAAGCATGCAAAGGGTCAAGTGAGAAAACCCTTCTGAAAAGCATAGTCGAGTTTCAAAGATAGTAAGAATCCAAAATCAAAAGAATCACATAAAGAAAAGAGATGCTGAAATAAAGGAACTTCAAATCAAGTCAGGTATTCCAACGAACAATTTCAAACCCAAAGACATAGATTTTTCCTTAATAACATTCAAGATTAAAAGATGATAAACAAATAAATTGCACAAGCAATGCAATTTAACTTTAAAAGTACTAAATAAATTTGTAAAAATGTACAAAAAATTATTTTAGCTAGATTTTGGCATAAATATGAGAATCTAATAAATGAATTACCAAAATGATAATTTTGGAAATATTATTGGTTTTTTATGAATAAAATAAGGGAATAAATTGGTTTATAAAATCTTTAAAAATTAAGATAAAATAATAAAATAATTGGACATACTTATATATGCATACATATGCTATTTTGAAAGTATTTTTCATATTAAAATATATAGGGAAAAATTGGGTATCAACACTATCTTCTTTGGATCAACCTGAATACCCTCAATGGACACCTCGTGTCCCAACAATGCCATTGAACCGAGCAAAAACTCACACTTGGAGAACTTTGCATAAAGCTTCTCCTCCCTCATCTCTGCAACACAACCCCTTAAATGCTCCGCGTGCTCCTCCTGACTACTCAATAATACCAGAATATCATCAATGAAGACTATGACAAATGAGTCAAGATAAGGCCGGAACACATTGTTCATCAAATGCATGAATACTGTTGGGGCATTAGTAAGCCCAAAAGACATCACCAAGAACTCATAATGACCATATCTGGTCCTGAAAGCTGTCTTGATAATATCCGAGTCCCTGATCTTCAACTGGTGATATCCTGAATGGAGATTAATCTTGAAGAACACTCTCGCTCCCTGAAGTTGGTCGAATAAATCATCAATGCGAGGCAAAGGGTACTTGTTCTTAACTGTTACCTTGTTCAATTGCCTATAATTAATGCACATCCTTATTGTGCCATCCTTCTTCTTCACGAACAGAACCGGCGCACCCCAAGGTGATACACTAGGCCGAATGAACCCCTTATTAAGGAGTTCCTAAAGCTGCTCCTTTAACTCCTTCAACTCCGCTGGTGCCATACGATACGGTGAAATAGAAATGGGCTAAGTGTCTGGCACCAGGTCAATACCAAAATCAATATCCCTATCCGGTGGCATGCCTGGAAAGTCTGCAGAAAATACATCGGGGAAATCCCTCACAACTGGAACAGAATCAATACTGGGAGTCTCAGCTCCAACATCCCTCACAAAGCTAAATACGAAACACAACCCTTCCCAACCATACGCTGGGCCTTCAAGAAAGAGATCACTCTACTAGGAACACAATCAGTCACACCTCGCCACTCGATCCGTGGAACACCCGGTATAGCCAATGTGACTGTCTTAGCATGATAGTCTAGAATAGCACGACACGGAGATAGCTAATCAATGCCCAAAATGACATCGAAATCCACCATACTCAATAATAATAGATCCACTCGGGTCTCCATACCCCCAATAGTCACCACACATGACCGGTACACACGGTCTACAATAATAGTATCGCCCATCGGGGTAGATACATGAATAGGTAAAGCAAAAAACTCACGGGACGTACCTAAATAATGAGCAAAGTATGATGACACATAAGAAAAGGTGGGACCAGGATAAAACAATACAGAGGCATCTCTATGGCAGACTGAAACACTACCTGTGATGACAGCATCTGCCTGGAAGTGCATAGACTCGGGCCTAACTGCCCCATTATCGACCTCCCCCTCTGGGGCGACCCCTAGCTGACTGACCTCCACCCCTAGCTGGTTGGGCGGGTGGTGGTGAAGTAACTGGCATTGACGCCGATGATTGACCCCTCTGCTGAGATGAACTAGCAAAACGACGAGGACACTACCTCCACATGTGACCCATCTCACCACACTCATAACAACTCCTAGGTGTTGGAGAAGGGGATTGAAGGGAACCTCTCACATCGAAGTGACTAGCAGATGCACCTGGCATAGAAGAGCCCTGAACTGATGGAGCACGGGATGAACTCTGAGCTGGAAGGGCACTAAGTGATGACTGGATCTGGTGAGAACTGTGATAACCATGACCCGACGACGCCCCACGATAACCTAGGCGAGCTGGCTGAGCCTGCCTGAATGGACGGCCTCTGCCGTGCTGAAACTGGCCCCTCGATGGAGCACCACTATAACTACCAGACCCTCGATGCCTCTTGGCCTCCCTTTCCTCTCGCTCCTGGCGACGAACAGACTCAATCTCACGGGCGATATCCACAACCTCCTAGAAAGTAGCACCAGTCACCCTCTCCCTGGTCATGAGAATACGGAGCTGATAAGTGAGGCCATCAACAAACCTCCTGATCCTTTCTCTATCTGTCGGAACCAACCAAATGGCATGACGAGCCAACTCAGAGAACCTCAACTCATACTGCGACACAGTCATCTCCCCCTGACGCAACCACTCAAACTGTCTGCGACGCTCCTCTCTACGAGACTACGGTACATACTTTTCCAGAAAGAGAACGGAGAACTGCTGCCAGGTAAGGGGTGCTGCACCAACAGGCTTATGCCTCTCAAATGCCTCCCACCAAGTGAAGGCAGCTCCAGAAAACTGATAAGTAGTGAAAGCGACCCCGCTGGTCTCCAGAATACCTGTTGTACGAATCATCCTCTGACACTTATCTAAGAAACCTTGGGCATCCTCGCCCTCTGCACCACTGAAGGTCGGAGGCTGAAGTTTACCAAACCTCTCTAACCTGCGCTACTCGTCCTCTGGCATAGCAGGAACTACATAATCTTGAGCAGCTGCAACCGGATGGGCTGGATGTTCCTCCGGTGTCTGCACTCCCTGAACCACCAGATCGGGTGTGCGGGCGACGGGAGTCTGAGAGCCTCCCCCTGCCTGAGAAGTGGTTGTGGCAGTAGAAACAGCGGTCGCCTGAGCAAGACTCGTACATACGGTCAATATCTAAGCTGAAGTCTCCTAAAGACACGAAATTACAATGGACACTGCTGGTACCTGAGCGGGTGCTGCTGGAGCGTCTATAGCCGGGACCTGATCCTAAACTGGGGCGGCTGGTGGATCTGCAGGTGCTGCCCCAGCTGCTGTATGGGCTACACCTCTGCCCCTACCACGGCCTCGACCGTATCCTCGGCCTCTAGTGGCTCCAGCTGGTGGTATTGGTGGTCGTCTATCCTGATCGGTAGCGCGTGTCCTCACCATATGTGAGAGAATAGAATAACAAAAGTTTAGTTCTCGGATCAACAAATTCGCACGACAAGAAATTCAAGAATATAAAATTTTTCCTAAAGGTTCTACAGCCTCTCGAGGATAAATACAGACGTCTCCGTACCGATCCGAGAGACTCTACTAAACCTGCTCATGACTCGTGAGACCTATGTAACTTAGGCTCTGATACCAACTTGTCACAACCCTAAACCCAACCCGGTCATGATGGTGCCTCTCGTGAAGACAAAGCCAGCCGACTCACTTCCAATTCTCTTTAAGCAATTAAAATAATAACTACTAAGTCTTTAATCAGAAATAAAATCCCAAAATAAGCATTTAACAGTATAATTTGCGAAAATAAAAGCCAACACAGCCTGACATCAGGATGTCACCAGTCATGAGCATCTAAAACAATACTATCAGTCTGAAAGTCTACTCCACTACTAAATAACTGAATCAGAAAAGAAATAATATAGAGGGAGGTTGCACTGGGTCGCGATTGCATAGAGGTGAGGAAGTTGTTGATCACGAACGCGTAGTGAAGGTTGCGTTCACGTAGAGTTAAGTGGAACAGGGGTCTTGGATGAAAGTTGTTCATCGCAAACGCGGTGGCTAGTACGCGATCGCGTAGGGTCAGACGCTTGAGCATCACGTTCGCATGGGATGGTACGCGTTCGCATAGAGTAAATTTTTGGAACTGAGGATTTGTGCTTCGCGATCGCGAAGGATGTTTCGTGATCACGATGAAAGAAATTAGGCCTGGGCAGAAGGTTTAAAAGGTCGTCTTGTCCGCGAAGGTTGGGTTTATTTCTTCCATTGTTGGTCATTTTTGGAGCTTTTTGAAGGAGATTGAAGAGGGATTCAAGGGGAATCACTTGGAGGTAAGATTCTTGGACTAAAAACTCGATTATTATGTGAATTCCACCTAGTAAATCATGGAAATTAAGCCAAAAATTGAAGAACTAGGGCTTGAAAATTTAGACCTTTGATTGAGGATTTGAAGGACCATTTGAGGTCGGATTTCAGAACTTTTGATATGTATGAACTCGTGGGGAGATATTGATGTAAAAATTATCGAATTCCGAGTCGTGGGCCAGGGGCTCGGGTTTTGACTGATTTCGGGTTTTGTGCTTAAAATCGATATTTTTCAATTAGAATTCATTCGTTTAGCATAATTTGATGATAAAAATCTGAACTTGGTAGATTGTGAGCACTCGGAAGTTGGTTCGAGAAGCAAGTGTGTTGCAGAGTAGCTTTTCGGGTTAGTTCGAGGTGAGTAATGATTTTAAATGTTGTTCTAAGGGTATGAAACCCCGGATTACACAACGTTCGGCTGTGTTGAGGTGACACACACGCTAGATGACGAGCGTGAGGTCGTGCTCCGTTGAAGATTGTGACTTAGTCCATCCCGAATGACTATTTTTCTGTATATTTGGTAGCTAATTGTTTGATATTATTATACTTTGGGCTAAATGTCATATTTGGGCTTCGTGCCAACTGTTTGAACCCTTAGGGGATCATTAATGATATTTTCCTCACTGTTCGATTTCATACTTGTGCTCAGTCATGTTAGATCTTTCAATGTTTTCAAAACTCAGCTATGTTAATCTGTTTTAGAAACATTAAATGATGTTTTAAAGGTATTTTGAGCTGAGCTGCATATTTTTACTCTTGCCTGAAGGGCTTATGAGATTCTAACTGAGTAAGGCCGAGGTCCTGTATTGTGAGGATATTTTTGGGTCGGGCTGCACGCCGCAGCAGTGATACATTAATTATGATAATGAGGCCGAGGGCCTGAGATTGTACGCCACGAGGTGGCTTGATATTGATATGAGGCTGAGAGCCTGTTTATGATTCCACGAGATGGCTTGATATTGCGCTTGGGCCGTAAGGGACCCCTCCAGGAGTCTGCACACCTCCAATGAGCGCCGGTACCCATTGTGACATGAGATATAGCCCGAGGGGCTAGTATTGTTCTGTGATATTGCCCGAGGGGCTGATTTGATGTTATTGTGCCCGAGGGGCAGTTCTTATGTGTTTACCATTCCTAGTTGTTTTTCCTATCTATTGTTGACTGCTTAAAAAGGTATTTTTATGAGATTTCATTGTTAAATTGTGTTACTGATTTTGTCATGCCTCTGATAGCTAAATGTTGTGTTTAACGTGATTTTATATCGTTCAGTCTTCATTTATTCTTATTACTCACTGAGTTGGAAGTACTCGCTTTACTCCATGCACCTCTGTGTGCAGATTCGGGCGCTACAGGTCCTACTACTGAGGGTTGACAGTTCCAGCAGATCTTCAGAGGTTTACTACGCAGCTGCTTGGCGACTCGCAGCCCAGTGCAACCTCCCTCTATCTTATTTCTTTTTTGATTCAGTTATTTAGTAGTGGAGTAGACTTTCAGACTGGTAGTATTATTTTAGATGCTCATGACTTATGACACCTCGATGTCGGACTGTGTTGGCTTTTATTTCCGCAAATTATACTGTTAAATGCTTATTTTGGAATTTTATTTCTGATTAAAGACTTAGTAGTTATTATTTTAATTGCTTAAAGTGAATTGGAAGTGAGTTGGTTGGCCTTGTCTTCATGAGAGGCACCAACACAACTGAGTTAGTTTAGGATCGTGACACATGCAAAAAACATGAAAGAGAAAATGGGGAACGTTGTTTTGGCAGAATAGTACTGAAGAGAAGAAAACAGTATAGTAGAAAGTGGGTTAATATAAGTGGAACAGATAATAGGGTGATTTGTTACTATATTTGTTATCATAAATATAAAAATCAAAAAAGGAAGAGAATAATCTTCTTTGAGTCCCAACGATGGCAACAATAATTGCCAGTTTGCCACCTAATCTGAAAATGTAATTATCATGGTAATACCAACTCTTTTATCTCCTCCTTTAGTGAATTTGAGTCCGCCTTCATATAAATGCCACAAAGCCATTTAACCCAAAAAGAATCCTTCTTCAAAACCGGTTGCCATAATAGTTTTCTGCAACGCTATTCATTGATGGCTAAAACCGCCTAAAAATACTATTAATATAGTGTAATATATCCGTTTTGAGTCAAATTCGCACGGTTTACTTCAAAAAGACCTCACACTATTAAGAGTATCCAACTCCTTATAAGTAATTTATTTTCTTTTCTATTTTTTATGCGAGACTTTATACATATATACCCAACAATATTTCCCTTGAACAAAGTTTCACACGATCCATCACTATTTATGAGCTAATTTAAAGATTAATTGCGTACCACCCACTTGATCTTGAGTATTTACAGTCACCGAAATCCAAAGGCTGGGTATGCATCTTCAAAGCTACGGGTTGGCAAAGGTACTTAGCTGGACCCCACGCCACATGCTGCCATATCTGTGGTTTCGCCAAACCGTTGGGTTTAACTGCAGATATTCTTGTTATTGTGTTCATACTTCCCGGTGAAATACTCACTTAATTCGAGGGCAGTCTAGCTCAAGGATTAAAGCTATACATTTTATTTAGTTTGCTCCATTGATATTTGCAGTTAATTCCATTGTCAATTTACGTTTTCTCTCAATTTATACTAAGTGAATCACGTGTCCTTAAAATCATAATATAAATTCAATTGTTATCCGTTTTTACGATAAACAGAGTGAAACCTTATACATGTATTTGAATGAGGGGTTTAAATATTATCTATTTGGGTCAAGAACCCTAGCTTGACTTTGTAGTGATCGTGAAGATTTGGGTGAAATCATAAGGATTTGATCCATGGATGATATCAGAACTAACCCCAAATTTCAACAAAATGCAACTCTCTTCAAATTGCCAATAAATAGCTGCCAGGGTTTGCCAATAATGTGACATGATCTGCCAATGGTGCCTCCAGCCCTCACTTTCCCAACCCCATTGAAATTGGCCAATTGGCCAGATAGACTGCTCCGCATTCACACAACCATCACTTCAATCGCAGCTCAACTAATGTGGACGGTACTCAGCCGATAAACTACATTGAACTAGCAAGAAATTTCATACCGACAATCATTTTCTGCATATCAACTGCCAAAAGCTACACAAGTTTCATTTAATGTTGCCGAATAACAGATTCGAACAAATATCTAATAAATTGAATTATCGTGGTTGTGTTGTTACTTGCGGGTGTTGGGTATGAAATCTCAAAATATAGAAATGAAAGAATTCTGTATCAAATAAACAATAGAGTTAGTAGAATTTTGTTAACGGGTGTGCCTTTAAGGAATGGAATTCTTAGACTAATTGAACAGTCATGAACAAAAAATATACAGAAAATGGACAGAGCAGATTATGTACATAATGTACAATGTACATATAGCAAAATACTTGGATCCTTTACATCGTTCTATATTTTCCTGATATTATTTTGATGAAGCAGATGAACAGAGCTCCGACCTCGCTCTTTAGCCTTGTCAATCGTAGATAGAAGTACTGCCAAAAAGTCTTCTGCTTGGTCATTTGATGCGAAAACCAAATTGGTCTGGAAAAGCGGAAGCGAAGTTCGAGGATTGTTGTTCCATCTCTTTCCCCTAGTTGCCCAGCTTCTTTTTTGCGAAATGTGATTCTGCATTAGCAATGCATCAGAGCTACTTCCCACAATATGTACTTCATCATCGTCGTTATCAGCATGGATTACACTATCTATCCCGATTTCAGTTTCTACCAACCACTCTGGGTTAGCAGGCACTCCTTAAAACTCGGGCTTCCCATAATTTACTATACTGGAGCAGGAGACAATTAATATAAGCCGCTCAGTGAGGACAACAAACTTCCCATCATGCCTAAGAGCTTTACAAATTACCAACATTTCGTCTTTGAGCATAATATGGTCGTCAGCCTCTCTAAGAATAGATACTCCAATTGCTTCTTCCCAAGAGTAAGGCCGCAAAGGAAGTTCTCTAGTTAAATGCCTTGGCAATCGGACCCTAAAGCGATGAGATCCCCGATTATGGAGTTTGCTCCGATTTCTGATGCTTTGTGCAGTTTTGCCGGTGATATCAAGGATACTGGCTGCTGGTCTTGCCACAAGTCCCGTCACTCCAACAGCTATGCCTGCAAGAAGAAATATGTTTTGAAGGCTTGAAGCTACAATAGTCTAAATTAGCAGACAGAATTCACTTCCCTGGAGGTTCAACTTCGCTGCAATAGAGACCAGAAAAATAGCATGGATAAACTTGATACCTGAGAGGACTCCTGGAAGGCCATGTCTCTCTGCCCCTTTAATAGGTGATTGTAATAGACCTGTCAGACCCTGCAAATCAAAAATTGTCACATGAGAAATAACGAGACTCGAAGAAGCTATTCTAAAGCCATGAAGAGTCAAAATGGAGCTAAAAGAGGAAGTGAAACAGGCTGCTACCATGGGAGCTAAGAAACGAAAATAACATACCTCTAAAAATTCATTTATCACCCCTTTGCTATGGGAGGATATTCCCTTTTGCTGCCTTTCCATACTTCTAACAGCCTGGTCATCAAAAGTAAATGCCACAATACCCTACAAGATCAAATGAATGAACATGTGGTCAGATAATATAATATATAGAGCATGAAAATGATGTTTGATACAAAAGTACCTTGTGTGCAGCTTTGCTGAATTGGGTGGCAGCATCACTTAAGGCATACACGGTGTTACTCAAAAGACTAGAGGTTCCTTCTGCCATGCCTTTAATAAATCCTGCACGAGTCTACAGAAAGAACTGGGCTTTATATCTAGTGGGAAGGCTCTGCAGAAAGAACTAAGCTTTATATCTAGTGGGAAGGATAAAAGATCAGGTAATGCATAAAGTACCTGGAAAACACTTTGAACAGGAGCAGACAAGAAATCTTTAAGGCCAAGACCCATGCTCCTCGCAAACCCCATAGGATTACCAATAACTCCTGCTGAACCAAATACCTGTAGCGAACAACACTATTTCAATGCCCATGACCACTAAGAAGACTGAAGAAATGTACTTTGGACCTAATTCAACCCCAAAAGCTTGCTAATGAGGGTGAGGATTGCCCAGGACCATATAAGAAGACAAAGTCCACCTCCCACAACCGATGTGGGACAAATTAACACTCCCTCACAAGCCCCAGCGTGGACAACATAATATGGGGCCCCAACATCGGGTAAACCAAGAATCATGGGTCTAACTCTAATGCCATGAGAAGAAATACTGGATCATCAGGCGCTGGGATTTCCCAGGACGATACAAGGAACCCAAGTCCACATCCCACAACTGATGTGGGATAACTCACTATTGCAAGAAACAAGTCATTCAGTTTACAAATGAATAACTATCAGATTTGCTAATAATTCATTGTTTGGCTCTTCAAATCATTTACCAATATAAAGCAAATGGACACTTCCATGAGATCAACACCAAGAAACATATAACAGGGAAGGTTATTTCATGAACCATAACAAAAAGTATGACATTACTACACTTTGTTTTTAAAAAAAGCAGCATCGGATTGTTTCCTGGTCTAAGAGCAAGTACAATTTCATCCTCCCTCGGTCCCATTTTAGGTGATGGTGTTTGATTGGGCACGGAATTTAAGAAAGAAAGTAGGAACTTATGGTCTATAACAAACCATAGACATTTGTGAGGTATATATCATCTCAGTAAGGGTAAAACTGAAAGTTTAAAGTTAAAATGCTTCCAAATAAAGAAATATGTCATTCTGATAGGGATAGACTTGAAAGGAAAGTGTGCCACATAAAATGGGACAAAGCGAATACTATATTAAGCAGAGAAATGGATTGAAGCTCAGAAGCATTTTCACAAAGACTTATTACTGTTGAGCTTGAGCTATAGCCAAAGGCATTTTGGATAGTTGATTGTAATAAAATTACTATGATGTGAGGGTCTGGGATGCCGAAATATAGTGAAAAATTTGCTAAAAGCCAGATGCCATCATTGGGTGTTACAACGATGAAGATGAAAAATGGGGACCAACAATGAGGTACTGGTACAATTTTCTTGACTAAAACATCATAGAGTTCTGTAAACAACTGTGCAAAAAGATAATCAGCACACAGAGTATGCAATCTAGGTGGTACCTTGAAATCAGTTATTTTAAAGTTGGATCGCTAATCGATCAGTCTATGCACAACATTCCAAGTTTCTTTTGATCTACCCAATTCAAAATGTTTTTTTCGTTTGATACATAAGATAAGCCCTTCGCCCTTTCTCTTTACCCTCCATTCCACACAGCTAACGGAATCCTAAAGCAGACCGGAAAATCTCTGGAATGCCAGCAAAGACAGAAAGCGTCAGCAACTTTTCCACCTCAAACCAGAAAACCAGTTGAAAATGGGTGGCAATATTTAGAATCTCTACTGAGCAACTTTGACTAATATTGGAACTACCTCTCTTTACTCTCCCCTTCACATTAAACTACAAACTGAATATAATGAGACTTCTTGAAGCTTGTGTAATTTCTTTGAAGCTCACATTGATGCATGATCAGATATATAGTGTAAGCAAAGCCTACATTCAGCTCCTCAACATTGTACTGGGATCTGAAATTCTGGTAGATTTTGATACAGAAGTCAGAACTGGGATGTTCTAGCCTCTGATTATTTGGAGATAAATTCATTCTCCATCTCCCCATCTACTGAAGGAGGACCAGAGTTTTTTAGTGGTTAACTACGGGAAGATAGTCAAGGTGTGTAGACATTTACCTTGTACATCTCATGAAGAAATTGTTGTGTGTAATGCTCGATTAGTATCTCTTGAACAGATTCCCAGCTAGCAAGCTGATGTGAAAGGATTACTTGTTTAAGGTGAATTTGTGCTCCCTCGATATCAGCAAGTGCCATAAGACCCCTCTGCAAAAGTGAGTGTCATATGACTTGAGAAGCACATATATAAATGAAGTTGCTGAGCGAAATTATAAAACAGTATTGTTCTATGATGGTTTCTCAAGCTGACTGTTAGAATTAAAAATACGTTAAACATCTATGAAACCATCAAATGTTCCAGCATCCATCATATAGCCTTACATGTATAAGAGATTCTCCAGATGTAAGCACACCATATCGAAGCAACCAGGGACTGCTTGAGAAACTATAGAAGAAGTTCAACGTTATAAACATACAGTAAAGTCACATGAAAACACAATATGAATTTCAATTACCTTAAAGTCAACTTCAGCGGAGCCACATCAAACAACTCAACATAAATCTTCTTCTGCCTTTTGGCAAGAAGGTGAATCTGTTGCCACGGGGCTCCAATTGGAACTATTATAGGTAGCAGAGAGGTCCTATCACTGCTTCCATGAAACACAGGAATCTTAACTGAGTAGCATTCATTTACATTTGATTTCTTCGGTGCCTGATCTATGGAGTTAGAGATGTTCATAGTAAAAACACCATCAAAAAGAGGATGCTCCGTTGAATTAGAGTGCTGTAACGCTCTGCTCTGCAACCTTGACGATAAAGTTTTAATGAAATCAAACAAACTCAAGATCACATACTGATCAAGTTCAAGATGAAAATCTGCTACTCTGCAAGAAAATAGACTTGTCAGGCAGTGATACAACAGAATAAATGTCGATAGAGTTTGGATTTTACAATACATTTGAAAGGAAGCAGTTACAGACCTTAGACTTATGTACTCGAAGGAGACTAGTGACAGATATCTATTATTCCACTTCGTCACCACCAATGAAAGTACCGGTTCCCGTGAGCTCTCCAGATCTGTCCTTACTCCACTAGTAATCGTCTTACTAACATCAAATGATAAGATAACAGGGTAAGGTGTACACGTTAACTGGTTATCAATTTGCAAAGAGGTGATTTGAAAAGAGAATCTCTGTTGATCTACACTCTGCGTGAAATCAACTGTAATGTCTCTTGCACAAGTGAAAATCAGTTCCTGCAAAAGAAATGTTGTAGTATGACAACTCAAAAGAATTTTGCATTGAAGCTTGCAATTTAATAATCTTTGATTACAACAATTGAAGGTACCTCTGGCATAGAGCTTATTAGAGAGATACCAACATAGGGAATGTCCACCAATATTCTCTCTTTGCAGTCAGAAGAATTTTCATGCTTCAATACATGTTTATTTCTATCTTTGGACTGAGAGATGTGTGGAGTCTTCATACCACTCAATACATGGCAATTGGAATCAATGATGCTTAGAATCTGTATTTGGAAAATATAAACTGTCACTACAAAAGAGAAAGCAAAACAAAGATGGTATCTGACTTTTGAAGCATCATCAATGCACCTTGACTGCTCCTTCAGAATGGACAGAAACAATAAGAGTTCTTTGAGGTTTCTGAAAAAGGTAAGCAGAAGTCATGTGTAAGCAAGGTAACAAGATTATCATATAAATGAGTGGAGAAATGTTACTTACGGTATCATATACAATATAATAAAGAGCAAATTGTGATTAAAATAAAGAGAATGATAAGTTTACTTTCTTTTGGAAAAAAAGGAATGGTTAGGTTATTAAACTTAAGGAAAGCACTAATAGATGAAAGCAACATAAACCCACAAAGCAGTATCTGTTCTAGATCAATACAAGATTGTAGGTCTTTCAAGACAACCTCCTTTCATGTAATTTTAGGTCTAAATCGTCTCCTTGTAACACCTTCACTTACTATGGTTCCAAACCTAAGAACTGTGCATCTGGAGGTCTACGCAGGATGCGACCAAACCATTTCATACGACCTTCTCTTATATTATCTTTAACTAGTGATATTTGCACCATCTGCTGAACTTGGTCCTTTTAATCTTTTCTAATTTTCTAAGATCAATCATCAATCTTAGCATCTATATCTCTAGTTGACACTCATATTGTGGATATGGTGGACTTTGGTGCCTAGATTACCTTTTGCTGCAACGACTTTGATGCAGCTCCCATCATTTTTTGTTTTTAAGAATGTATCCTAATTTATTTTCCAGAATTGAATGGTTTGGACATTCTTTTAGCAGAAGAAATAGTTTACTAAAAGACAACAAGGAGGTTAGAAATAAGGAAGGGATCTGTTTAATAGGCAACACGAATTGCACTCTAGTCCCTTTGCAGTTCAGTGTTAGGGTTTTAAAACAACCTGGAAAATGCAGTTCAATGGCTATAAACAGCTTGAATTTTGAAAAGTAGGTATCAGTAACCAACACTTCTGTGTACTGATCAATATTTCAAAGCAAAGCTTCAAAATTGAAAAAGAACATCAGCTTAGTAATTTGCACAAAAGCTAGATTTTGTCAAGTACAAATTGACTTAAAACCACATATTTATACCTTTATATAAACAGATTATCCAAAATTGATTTTTATTATTTTGTTATATGCGTATAAAATGTGTATTGGACGATATTTAATCTCATTGTCTCTTACTTAAAATTGGGTAGCTCTAGCAAAATGAATTGAGAATTTTCTTTGTATATTCTAGTTATGGATCACAAACTATTTGATTTTCTCGGGATAAGTAAAAAAATGAATTCATCAATCGGTAACAAGATGATGCAAAAAAATTATAATCATGTATAGAGCATTAAGTTTTCAGAGGATTTCCAACAATCTTAAATCATACACCATTTTTAAGGTCAAGAATTCATTCTCCAACTTTTTAAAACTGATAAATGGTCCACATATGTGAAACCAAATACCCCCTAAATCATTTTCTTTTAATAAGACATTTAAATGAATAAAAGTATATGTCCTCTAACATCTCAAGTTTTCAGATGAAGCGTGTACACTCAATTTAACATAGTATCAGAACAAGCAGATATCCAGGGTTCAAGTGCCATCAATTATTAAAAGAGGATTTCACATCCATAGCCAAAGAAAAAGAATGCCCCCTAAATTATTCTTTTCCATTTTCAAAGAGAGTAGAATATACTCCCTCTGTTTCAATTTATGTGAACTCATTTGACTAGGCACGAAGTTTAAGAAAAGATAAGACTTTTGAACTTGTGGTATAAAATGAGGCACATATATTTTGTGTAGGTATAAATCATTGCATAAAGGTAAATTGTTTCCAAATAGGAAAATAGGTCATTCTTTTTGGCACGGACTCCAGGGGAATATATTTGTGCGGCTATAAATCATTGCATAAAGGTAAATTGTTTCCAAATAGGGAAATGGGTCATTATTTTTGGCACGGACTACAAGGAAATAGGTTCACATAAATTGAAACGGAGGGAATAATATATTTTGAAGAGCTCTCTCATCTTTGTACTTTTCCTTTTCAACTAATCGATAAACTGGTTGTAGCTCTATGTCAATGCCTTTAAGGCATCCATAATAATATACATAGCAAAAATTTGATGGCCTTTTGTACAACAACAACAACAACAACAACCAAGTGGAAACCCACAAGTGGATATGAGGAGGGTAGTGTGAACGTAGACCTTACCCCTACTCTGGGAAGATAGAGAGGTTGTTTTCGATAGACCATCAGCTCAATAAATATAAAAAGAAACAGTAAAAACAAGAAATATCAACAAAAATGGCCAGAAAGATAATAACAACAAAAGGCAACAATAGCAACAAGTTGTAACAACAGAATACCAAGAAACCGAGGCGAAAGATAATAGAAAAACAACATGAATTACTAGCAATCTACGGCAGAAACTACCAGAATAATCCTAAAACCATCGGTTCGGAACAGAAATACGCTCGACTAACTACTAACCTTCTACCCTAATTCTCGACCTCCACAACCTCCTATCAAGGGTCATGTCCTCAATAAGCTAAAGTTGCGCCACATCATGCCTAATCACATTCCCGATACTTCTTAGGTCTCCCTCCAACTCTACTCCTACCTATCAAAACCAATCGCTCGCATCTGAAGCATCTGAGCTTCTCATCTTCACATGCCCGAACCATCTCACTCTCGCTTTCCGCATCTTGTCCTCCACGAGGGCCACTCCCACCTCTGGATATTTTCATTCCTGATCTTATCCAACCTGGTATGCCCGCACATTCATCTCAACAACCTCATTTCTGCTACTTTCATCTTCTAGATACAAGAATTCTTTACTGGCCAACACTCTGTCCCATACAACATAGTCGGTCTAACCATCATTGCGTACATTTGAGCTTCGGTGGCACATTTTTATCACACAAGACACCGGAGCTTCCACTTCATCCACCCTGCTCCAATGCGATTTGTGACATCCTTGTCAACCTCCACATTCCCTAGGATTATAGACGCAAGATGCTTAAACTTTCCTGACTTGGGATGACTTGCGAATCAAGCCTCACGTCAATGTCCGTTTCCTCCGTCGGGTCGATGAACCTGCACTCCAAGTATTCTGTCTTAGTCCTACTCAAATTGAAACCTTTAGACTCTCGAGTGGGTAACCAAACCCCCAACTTCTCGTTAACACCACCTCTCGTCTCGTCAATCAGTACAATGTCATCTGCAAATAACATACACCATGGCACCTCTATTTGATAGACTTTCTTGACGAGCAAATATTTCTGACTGAATTAGGTTATTGGTGTATATTCGTCTAACTAGTTCTGAGAGTAGGAAGTGAAATTTAAGGTAACATTATTTTAGAATTATTAACTCCAGTATAAGGGTGGGAAGTGGCCGGGACCGCGAGCTAAGTGTGTTAAATGGGCTGGGACTGTTATGCCCGCTAGAGGTGGGCTCGTGCCGATCTCATGGGCCGGTTCTTAGATAGGAACCGTTAGGACCGGGCCCGTTTGGCCCGCCAAAAGACCGTGACTAGACCGGTCCCTTGGCAGGCCAAACGGGCCCAACGGATATTATTTTTTTTAAAAAGAGTTGTTTGGCTTTTGAAAAAAGGAGCCATTGGGGGTTAAAAAATAGTCATTTAACCCCACCCCAAACTAATTTTTAACCCCAAACTTTTTATTATTACACTTTTTTCCTATTTTCTACTATAAATACCCCTCATTCTTTCATTTTTCTTACAAAATCATTATCAATCTATCAAAATCTCTCTCTAATTTTTTTCAATACTTGCTACAATTGTTTATCAGCATCAGTGGCGTGGAAATGACTCTTTGACTTCCAGTGTACAAAGTGTTAAGAAAGATTGGATGTTGCTTAGTCGCTGCTCGCGCACGGAGCTCGCCCCCTCACTTCCCACTTCCAAGAGAGGACCAAATCGAGGACTCGAAGACTTAGACGGAAACCCCTTTATATCGCTCCTACAACAGAAAGACTCAATCAATAGCCGTATAATCAAGCTAAAAACAAATATAAATATTCGAGGGAGGAAGATGCTCTCCCTTACGGTCGAGTTACCGAAAGTACGGTGGAGGTTGGTTGAAGATGATGTTACGCGGCGTTCAGAACCAGTCTTGAAGTGAATGAATTAGAAAGAAGTAAGGAAATGAGACGACTCTTTCTTGAACTATATCATAAACAGATCTTCCCTGTATACATTATTATGCACATATGCATTCGGGGTCGTTTGGTTGCCGGCTAGAGTTATGTATGTATTAGTTATGTAGGAATAAGTAATGCAGAGATTAGTTATGCATGTATTAGTTATGCAAAGTTGAATTATATTGGGAATACCCCCTCATTCTTTCATTTTCTTACATAATCAATATCAATCTATCAAAATCTCTCTCTAATTTTTTTCTGTACTTGCTACAATTGTTTATTTTATCAAAAAAAAAATGAAAAAATTGTGAGGTTGCTACTATTGCTTACTTTATTCCAAAAAATAGTCAAAAAATATTGAGGTTATTACAATTTGTGAAAAAATTGTGAAGTTGGTGAATTGAAGTCTTCAATGATAATCAATTTTCAACAAGTTGTTCGTCAATTCGGTAAACTCGTTCTAACTCTTAAGTGTTAATATTATAGTTTTGTTTGTTTTATTTATTTGCTATTACTTGATTAATTAAGATGTCTTCCTTAAGAAATATTTTTGGTAAAAATAAGAATAAGGGAAAATCCAAAATTGGCGAATCTAGTGGTATTGTTGTTCCTCCTCCCCTGCCCCCGGCTCCCCGAACCATACCACATACCCGTCCTACAACTTCTATTCTTGATACCGATAATAGTTTATTACAATTTGGCGAGACTGAATCTTGTCATATTATTGCACCCGGTGAACATTTAGACCATGAATTAATGAATTCTGTCTATTCTAATAATTATAATACTATTGATGAAAATGATTATGAGAAAATCAATTTTGATAAAACTCAACCGGACGATGATACACCTACTAGTCCTACTCCTGTTGTTGATCCAACTAGTGATAACGCCGCTAATCCAAATGATGACCCATCTGATACTCCCGTTGTTGCCCCTACTTTTTCTAGAGAACCTACCAAACGGCAGGAAACATCTCTTGTTTGGCCATTTTTTACTCAACTAGTTCCCAAAAATAAGGCTAAGTGCAAAACTTGTGGTATGCAGTTAGCTTTTAAATATATTGGATCGCGGTCGGGGACATGATCTTTGGCTAGACACATAAAAAACACCCTAAAGATAACGTTAGATATCAACGTCTGAAAGCTCTGGCCGAGGGGAAAAGTGTACCTAGTCCTAGTCAGGCTGACCCTAGTACCGGTCCAAATCAATTTCAACCAGAAAATAACATTGTTTGGTATTTTATATTGTGATAAAAAAAATAACGGAAGAATTGGCAAAATTAGTAACTGTTATCTCTAATTTCAATTTAACTTTTTTTAAAAAAAAATTACTGCTTAGCCGTTGGGACCGCGAACCCGGCACGTTTAGCCCGGCAATGAGTTCATGGGCCCGGTCTTGGGCCGGTTCCTACAAAAAGCACATTTAGCCTGTTTATCTAAGTACTGGGACCGCGGCCCCGAGACCGGCCCGTTTAGGGCCCGACCGGCCCAATTG
This sequence comes from Nicotiana tabacum, assembly GCF_000715075.1. Taxonomy (NCBI): domain Eukaryota; kingdom Viridiplantae; phylum Streptophyta; class Magnoliopsida; order Solanales; family Solanaceae; genus Nicotiana; species Nicotiana tabacum. The sequence goes on from NC_134085.1 coordinate 182,309,507, forward strand.
CCACCCCTACCCCAATACGGACATTAGATATTTTCTGTTTTGCATTACAAATCAAAAATATCAACAGCTAGCACCAAGCTATACCAATAACAAGAACATGATTCTTGTCAAGTACGAAAAGAACTATAATGAATACAAGCTATACTTAAACATTACAAACTGAATTAGAGAAAGCGAAGTACCTCGGGAGTCATGGATAGGTATACAGGTGCATAGTCTTTCACGTCATCCAGAGCATATGATCCTATAACACGTTCACCCGGAACCTGCAAAATCCAAAGAGAAACCTTACTAACAAAAAAACGTGAAATAATCATTCGGCTTTAAATATAGCAAAACATACCTCAATAGTGAGACGATGAGGATAGCAGGGTTCATCCCATGCATAAGGGCAAGAAGTGTAGGAATGGACCATAGTTTCAAAAGTTTCGCACCTTTGTTGGTAAACACGTAGCCTCTTGAATAGACAACGAAGGGAAAGGGTGAATTAGCCAAAGATCATAACTAAATTGAAAATCAAAAATTTGTTATGCTAGTCGAAATTCTGTGGAATGAGCAAGGCTCGTAACATTAGTGTTGATTAGCATGATATAAGAGATTTAATTATATTTAGGAGATTGTTGGTTAGCATGATTTCAGGAGATTTGGTTATATTTAGGGAATCTGATTTTTATTTGATTTGATTTGATAGCAGGACTGATTGTATAGATTTATTTTATTTCCTTAATTAGCATTAAGAGCTTTGTATAAATTTTCTTGCTCATGGGATGTAAACACACAGAAATACAAGAAGCCTTTTCTTTTTCTCAAAATCCACATGATATCGGAGTCATTATTGCCTTTTTGAGAAACACTAGGGTTCTGTTTTTTATCAAAGAGGTACACACATAAGGTGACTTTTTCAGATGTGGGAAACCATGTTGAAAACCCAATTAAATAAATAGTGTATTTACTTGTCTCCTCAACAGCTTGAACTTTTAGAATCATTACATAATTAGAATCACATTTCTACTAACTTAATGTGAATATGTATGTTAAAATTTTCTAATTAAGGAAAACATGGACAGTAATGCGGGTTGCAAATTGGAGATGAAAATCACTCAGAAATGAAGTCTATACCTGCATCACAATCAAATTATGTCACATAAATAGGGTGGCAGCGGCGAAAAAATTGGAGATGACTTTAAAGCAAGACTTTTACGGTAACCAAAATCCTAGAGAATATTTTACCCATCTAGTTGTGGCTAATACAAGGTCAAAAACTACTGTGTTGCACAGAAGGAATATACCTCCTGGGAGAAATTGTCAATACGGTATGGCATAAAGCCAGTATCATCTTCTGACACAAGAATCAAGTTTGTCCCCGACTGACCATGAGAGCTCCCAACAATTTTATCATCTTTAATTGAGACATCAGCAGTCTGAACTTCCACACGTATCATGTTCACGGCACCAGAGAGAAAATTTCGCATTTTCACCTGAATATCACCTAGATGTTCTGGCAAGAAGCAACCGGACCATTGCCATCCAGGTTCAGCAAATTTAATAGAGACTAGCAACTCCCTGAAAAATATTGACACATAATAAATAACAAGAATAAGGAGCAGAAGTAAGGAAAAAATAGGCAGAAAATCACAGCTCTGCTTCTCATTCGTTCAACACGTATTGCCTCCCAGACTTATCTAAACACTTGCATCATCAGAATTGTTTATCAGATATGACATCTTACCAATGATCGTTCCTACAACATTTCCTCCCTAAGATCTTAACAATAACTACTCCCACGAAAAGGTGCTCTCTCGTCATCTACCCTTTATAGATTCAAGTGTTTCAACTACTACCTTGTAAATGATGACGGCAATTAAAAAGTTGATGGCATGGATGGGGTGACTACAAAATATTTTGTTACCGTGTCATGCAAGGAGAACATAGAGGATGTAAAAATGTATGGGAGAAATCTATTATTGATCTTCTATTAAGTGTTTTACAATAGCCCTATTTATAACTATACACAATACATGTTCTACTCCTATTCCATGTGGGACTTCGGTTATTTACATAACTATCTAACACTACTCGTCAAGCTGGTGCATACAAATCATATGTACCGAGCTTGTTACCTATGTAACTAATACGAGGACCAGTGAGGGACTTGGTGAAAATATCGGCAAGCTGATCATTCGACTTCACAAACTTTGTAGCAATATATCCAGAGAGTATCTTTTTTCTGACGAAGTGACAGTCAATCTCAATGTGTTTAATTCTCTCGTGGAAAACCGGGATTTGATGCAATATGAAAGGCAGCTTGATTATCTCACACAAGTTCCATCTTGCTGGTTTCACCAAGTTTCAACTCCTTAAGAAAATGTTTGATTCAAACTAGCTCACATGTTGCCACGGCCATTGCTCGATATTCTGCTTCTGCACTAGACCGAGCAACCACATTCTGTTTCTTGCTCTTCCAAGACACCAAATTTCCTCCCTCTAGATCATAATATCCAAACGTAGAACATCTATCAGAAGGTGATCCTGCCTAGTCAGCATCTGAGTATCTGTTGATTAGCATGATTCAAGGAGACTTGATTTAGGAGTGTTGATTAGCATGATTTCAGGAGATTTGATTATATTTAGGAGATCCGTTTGATATGATTTGATAGCTGGATTGATTGTATAGATTTAATTTATTTCTTTAATTAGCATTAGGAGTTTCGTATAAATTCCCTTGCTCATGGGATGTAAACACAGAAATACAAGAAGCATTTTCTTCTTCTCAAAATCTACATGGTATCAGAGCCCTTACTACCTTTTTGAGGCGAGTTATCTCCCTCGCAGCACTAGGATTCTGTTTTTATTGAAGAGGTCGAGTTTTCTCTTTCTTGGTGGCTGTCTGCAACACAAACCCCTTCTCGTTCCGTCAAGACAGATTTGGTTCCAGCGAGGCAAATTACTTTTGAACAATTTTCTTGAGATTTCCTTCTGATTAGGCAGAAAATATGGAGACACTCAAGACGATTTCTAGAAAAATCTTACCTTCGGATGAAATTCAACTACTCCGTCGCCTCCTAGCCAAACTTGACTCCGCTAATGTTGCCACATCCAATCATGTGCAATCAGGTACTGCCTTTGATGCTCACTATAATTCTTGGATTGTTGATTCTAGTGCAAATAGACACATGCAGAATCTTCTAAAGGCATTCGAAACTATTCTCTGTGTCCAAAAGGAGATAATGTTAAAATAGTCAATGGTTCTTTAACACATATCTCTGGAACAGGTTCTATCATTTGTACACCTAATATTAAATTATCATTCGTGCTCCATGTCCCTGAGTTCCCTGTCAATCTTTTATCTGTTAGTGCCATCACTAAAGCTCTAAACTACAAAATCGAGTTCTTTCCCGATCATTGTATTTTTCAGGATCTTCAAATAAGGAAAAGGATTGGCAGTGGTAGATTCCGTGAAGACTTGTATATGTTAGATAGAATTCAAAACTCTAGTCAAGCCTTTTTAAGGAAAGTAAGGATGTCAACCGAGAAATAATACAGCGGCATAGACGGTTAGGACACCCATCATTCTTCGTTTTGAAGAAATTATATCCCGATTTGTTTTCAAGAACTCGATTTGAATCTTTATTCTGTGATGCGTGTGAATATGCCAAGCATACTAGAAACTCTTATCTTGTGAGTGATAATAGAAGCACAACTCCGTTTATGATTATTCATTTTGACGTATAGGGTCCTACCCAAACTGTTTCTTTGTCTGGTAGTCAATGGTTTGTTACATTCATTAATTGTTGCACTAGGATGACTTGGGTATATTTGTTAAAAGCCAAAAGTGAAGTTTTCTCTTATTTTCAGCTATTTCATAAGATGATTTGTACTCAGCTTGATGCCAAAATAAAAATCTTGAGAACTGACAATAGCGGCGAATACATGGATAAAAGACTTGCTGCTTATTTGGAGTCCAATGGGATAGTCCATCAAACAAATTCTCCTTACACTAGAGCACAAAATGGGGTTGCTGAATGAGAAAATAGGCATTCGTTAGAAATAGCAAAATCTCTTATGTTCACCATGCATCTACCAAAACCTTACTAGGGGATGCTATTCTAGCATCTGCCTATCTTATCAACAGAATGCCACTTAAACTCCTCAATTTTCAAAGTCCTCTGGAAACTTTAAAGGGTAAGAATGAATATATTGTTTTTCCAAAGGTGTTTGGGTGTATTTGTCTTGTCCACACTAGAAATTCTGAGAAACTTGATCCTAGAGCTATAAAGTGTGTTTCCATTGGGTACTCTCCAACACATAAAGGTTACAAATGTTATCATCCTCCCTCTAGGAGATCTTTTGATAGCATGGATTAAACCTTTCGAGAATCTGAGCCCTATTTCAATATTACCTCATCACCTCTTAGGGGAAGAGCAATAAGGAGGAAGAGGTGATCCTACCTAATTCCATTATTGGACCTCTTGATGACACTGTCATAGGAGAAAGTGAAATTGGAGAATAAATTCAGGGGGGAGACTATTGGGCATTTGGATAGGCCTAATTTGAAAACTTACTCAAGGAGTAATAGAGCAGAAGAAGCCATCATGCAATCTACCGAAGCTGAACCTTCTTCTACCGGTGAATTATCAACATTTCCTAATGAGTTAGATGTGCCTATTGCTCACTGAAAAGAAGTAAGATCTTGCACCACCAAACACCCTTTATCTAACTATATCAACTATAATTCTTAATCTCCCTCCTAAAAAGCCTTTGCCTTGTCTATTTCCAGAATTGGAGGGAAGCTTTTGCAGATCTTAAATTGAAGCAACCTATGATTGAAGAAATGAAGGCCTTGTCAAAAAAAAGAAACTTGGGAACTTGTCACTTCACCACCAGACAAGAAGTTGGTTGACTGCAAATGGGTCTTCACTGTGAAGCACAAAGCTGATGGTTTAATTGAAAAGATTCAAAGCAAGATTGGTGACTAAGGGATTCACTCAGACTTATAGAGTGGATTATCAAGAGACATTTGCCCATGTTGCAAAGACGAACACCATTAGGATTCTTTTGTCTTGTGCAGCTAATATTGATTGGGACTTGCAACAGTTTGATGTGAAGAATGCATTTCCTCACGAAGACTTAGAAGAAGAGGCGTATGGAGATTCCTCCTGGATTTGATATTGCATAGAGTCAAGGAAAGGTATGCAGATTGAAGAAAGCCTTATACGAACTGAAGCAATCCCCTAAAGCTTGGTTTTACAGATTCAGCAAAGCAATGATCTCCTTCGGTTACCAACAAAGCAATGTTGATCACACCCTCTTCATAAGACATCAAACGGGTAAACACACTCTTCTCATAGTTTATGTTGATGATATAGTAATGACAAGAGATGACAAAGAAGAGATGTCCCAATTGAAGCAGCTGGTAGCACATGAATTTGAGATAAAGGATCTAAGAAAATTGCAGTACTTCTTGGGAATTGAGCTTGCTAGATCCAAAAGAGGAATTTTTATTTCTCAAAGGAAGTATATTCTGGATCTCTTGAAAGAAACCGGTATGACAAGTTGCAGACCCAGAGAATCGCCCATTAAAAGCAATCACATGTTACAAAGCGGAGTTGGAGAATCAGTTGATAAAGAGAGAGATCAGGAAGACTCATTTATCTCTACCACACTAGACCAGACATAGCCTATTCAGTTAGCATGGTGAGTCAATTCATGCATGATCCCCGAGAACCTCATATGCAAGATGTCTTTCACATTTTGCAGTATCTGAAGTCTGCTCCAGGGAAAGGTCTACTTTTCTCCAAACATGATCACCTCCAAATAGAAGCCTTTACAGACGCGGACTGGGCTGGATCTCTAGATGACAGAAGATCAACATCCGGTTATTGTACGCTCGTAGGAGGAAACTTGGTTGCTTGGAGAAGCAAGAAGCAAAGTGTAGTTGTTAAATCAAGTACGGAGGTAGAATATGGAGTTATGGCCCAAGGTATTTGCGAACTGCTTTGGCTACAAAAGCTACTACAGGAATTGAGACTGTCTGAAAAGGGAAAACTTTCCATGTACTGCAGTAATAAGGCTGCCATCAGTATAGCTCATAATCAAGTCTAGCATGACCGAACAAAGCATGTGGAAATTGATCGACACTTCATCAAAGAAAAAGTTACAACTGGTGCCTTGAGTTTGTTTCATGTGCCATTGGGAAAACAGCTAGCTGATGTGTTTACCAAAGGTCTCAACAAGCGAACTTTCCATACTTTGAGTTGCAAGTTGGCATGTGCAACATCTTTGCACCAACTTGAGGGGGAGTGTTGATTAACATGATTCAAGGAGACTTGATTTAGGAGTGTTGATTAGCATGATTTCAGGAGATTTGATTATATTTAGGAGATCTGATTTTATTCTGATTGATACCTGAATTGATTGTATAGATTTATTTTATTTTCTTAATTAGCATTAGAAGCTTTGTATAAATTCCCTTGCTCATGGGATGTAAACACAAAAATACAAGAAGCCGCCTTCTTCTCAAATCTACAGTATCCAATAATTTGTTCATGGCCTCGATCTTCAAACAATAATCCTTTGTTTGGGGCTGATTTTATATATCGAAGAATGTGGACAACTGCATTCCAATGACTATCACATGGAGAATTCATAAACTGACTCACCACACTCACTGGAAAGGAAATGTCAGGTCTAGTCACTGTGAGGTAATTTAATTTACCAACCAGCCGCCTATATACGAAATTTAAAATTCGGAAATCCATAGGAGTGTCAACAGGTCTACAACCTATCATTCCTGTCTCCTCAAGAATGTCTAAGGCATACTTCCGTTGTGAGATCAAAATACATGAGCTAGACTGACGACCTCAATGCCCTCAAAAAAAACTTTAATCTGCCCAGATCCTTAATCTGAAAGTGCTGAAAGAGATGTTTCAACATAGTAATACCATCCTAATCATTGTCGGTAATAACAATATCATCAACATCAACATATTGTAGGCGCGTGTCAGCCTTTGTACCGGAGAAATTTTCTGGGGTTGGTCACCGGAAGGTGATCTACCTCGTGGTGGTGTTGGTTTTTTGCACAACATCGACAGAAAGCAACTTTCACGTAGACAGCCCTTAGGTCACAGGAAAAATTGCACGATGACTAAATTTTTTCTTCCCGGTTACGCTGGAATGACACACAACGATCTTTTCACACTAATGCTCTGATACCATGTGAGAATGCACGAGAGAAAAATCTATCATTGATCTGCTACTAAGTATTTTATAATAGCTCTATTTATAACTATACACAATACATATTCTTCTCATATTCCATGTCGGACTAGGGTTATTTACATAACTATGTAACAGAGGATTAGTTTGAAATGTCCCGAATGGAAATTTCAGACGGGGGGCTTTGCATGCATTGGGGTAGCATACTCCTCCCATGCTTCTAGGAGTATTATAGTCCTCCACTGTTTCAACCAAAACTAAATCACAATAACTAGGTGCCGGAGTTCTATATGTGCAAATGCACGTGCACTTAGTTTAGAAGTATTTAACATTTATGAGGGGAATTCGTAATATGTGCAAACTTAGAAGTAACTTGAGATATCAATGAGCAATGATAATGCCAACCACCGTCACAATATACCTCATTGTATTCGTCCACTGAATATGAGAATGCCTTCCAGATTCCAATGTGAAAACATCATCTGTTCCTTTCTGCTTGTAACACAATTCCTTGTTGCATGCATTACTGATTACGTATCTGTAGAATTATGAGTGCTTAGTTATAGATACATTCCCGGCAGGAAGATGTTAAATAAACCCTTTGAATATGGTAGTAGAATGACATAATTATGATATTGCAGAGTACCTTGGCTGAAAGGTAATAATTCTTGTCCTACCCAAAAATGGTGCTGCAACAGCACTAACAGAAGTTACATAGCCGGATTTCCAGGATGGTTGTGGGACCGTTACACTGGTCGAACCAGTAGGTGGCACAAGAGAAAAAGCGATAGACCAAGAATCGTTAGGAATGTCATCCATCAGACAATTAGGTAGATATCTACACAGTCGGACCATAATTTCACTTGAAGACAAACTTGGGTTAGGTGAATACATCCGGCAATTAACCTTCCAAGCATCACCTTCTGTTAAGCTACAAGATTTTAAGCTGGACTGACTGCTTGTATAAGACCTACTCCAGTGAAGCGATGCTTTTGAAGCATATATATCATGCTTCTGTGAACCCCGGTGAAGAACTGTTGAATTATCAAACTCGATCGATTGTGTCTCAGAGAATTTACGGTCATGTGACTTTGTGACGAGGTAATTGCTCAAGGGAGCTACAGGCAGAATGTTGCTATTCGCAGCTGTATCCATATCTTGATTAGAAGTAAAAATGCCAAGACCATCTTTCTTGCGGAGAATTAGGTCCTGCTCGTCCACATCATAGCAAGAAGTAATAACACTAAAATGGCCTTTTGTCCAGTTGACAGATTCAGATACAACAAGGGGGAAACCAGTGCAATTGTATAGCAAAAATGGAACCGAAATGCATATTTCACGAGCTCCACAAAATGCATCCATCACCTTCTCAATTGCAACACACAGAGGACCTAATAAAGTGGAGATTATAGAATAAAAAATAATAAGAGACAGAACTAATAATGCTGGTATGATGACAAAGAACAGGCATGCAAAATTCAACAGGTACCATCTGATGACTGAGGGTCAAAAGTAATAGTCTCCGACAAAGAGAACCTTGTTCCGCTGAACTTCGCTATTTCACCAAATGTTTCAGCACGTGGAAATTTCACAGCTGAAGGTTTATATCCAGGCATGTCAAAAGTTATTGTGAGGTCATGTGAAGAATCAACATGGAAGAAAGAAGTTTCAACCTGGGAGAAACGGAAAATTATGCTGGTAAAGAAACACAAATTAAAACAAATTTATTCATGAAATATTAGTAACTATAACATAGTGCAAACCTCTGACACATCTGCAGAACGACAAACACCAGCATTTTCTATTGTCACGGACACCATCTCCGGAAGATAGTTCTTCAACACCAATGGACTGCTTAAAGTCAACTGATGTACATTCCTCTTCTCAGACTTAAGCATGTAAGTTACATTGCTATGAGCTTTAAGGGGTTGTGTTAGAATATTGTTGGACAAAGAAAACCCTTTTTCTGGTGACACAGCTGACGCTAAGCACCAATCATGCACAGATATGCAGCAGCGGAAAGGGTCACTGCTTGGATGAGATGGATAGCAGACAAAAGAGCGCAAAAGGCTGATTCTATTTTCATTTGAAAGAATATTTGGAATACTGTGGGCTTCACTCCACAAGTAAGAATTACCAAGAGGACGCCATCTCATTCGTCCTGCTTCAGCCAAATGTAATGGAAGAGGAAACTGTTGACCAGGATATATGGGGTCCAGAATCTGACATGACAAACAAGGGAAATGACAGAAGTTACGAAAAAGTGTAGGGACAGAAATCCAGCCAAAACTAAACAGATACTGGTATTCTTTTTCCTGAACCAATAGAATTACGTCTGCCTATATACCTTTGGAGAAACACCAAATGGAATGTCAAACCGTACTTCAAGAGGCACAGAAGTTCCATTTGATACTACTACCTGAAATCAAACCGAAATATGTAAAGCAGTATAGATAATCAACACTGCACAAAATATGACCAGCATTGCCACTTACAGTTGAGTACAACCGCACCATCTTCGTGTAACTCTGTATGGACACATCAATCACTACAGGAACGATAAAGCCACTTTTTTCTTCTATTCTACCGTTCCTTCCATCATTTATACTACTGTTTGGAACATTCTTAGTTGTATCAATATCAAACTTCCTTGATGATTTGGAAAAATCGACCTCAAAGTATCTAATACCAACAAGATCCATTGAAATAGGAGCAGAAGGAAATGATGTTCCCTCAAGTTGAACAATGATATAATGATGTGATGGCTCCACCGATTTTTTGTCACCAAATTGGTCACAGGATTGGGCGGGCCTATAGCGTAAAATTTGATCCTCAAGACTTTCACTAACATAAACTGGAATAGAAGATCCTGGTTGTAAATACTTTCCACCTTTCACGGAGGGTACTTCTAAGCCATAACCACTCTGCTGCTGTTGATAGACATGAAACTCTAAAGGCAACGAAGTCAGATTTTGCAGTATATAAGGAGGAGAACTCCGGGTGTCCAGATTTTCACTTATCTGAGACTTTAAGAATGATGGGATCTCAGAATTAGCAGTCAACTGTACCACATCCCATGCATTTTTAGTCATCTCAATTGCCCTAGAAACAACCTTCACCAAAGGAAAGCAAAAGGAAAGAGACATATATCAGCTATCTCGTTTGAATTGTATTTAAAAGAGATGACCAATCAGCAAGTCTGTAGTAAAATTTTACATTGTGCAATTTGCTATATTTCTGTCAATATTCTGCAAGCATACTGCAAGAATTCCTCTACGCCGATCGGATGAAAGGAAACTAAGGATGAGAACTTCTTTAAACAAAAAAACTAGATAAGAGTAGTGTACAAAAAACAAATGAACTCATATTTAATCCTAAATCAGGGATAATTTTTTTTAAAAAAGAAAAAATCTGCATATTCATTTCGGACAAGGAACTCCATCAATGTTAGCTTTGTAAAACATATCGAGTCCCAAGATTATGTAAAGGAGAGTTGCTTTAGCTTAACAACTGTGAGAATGCATGGGAGAAAAATCTATTTTTTGATATTCTATTCAATTATAATACAATGGGCCCAATTTATACAATACATATCCTACTCCTATTCTGCGGGAACTCACTAGGTTGTTGTTGTTGTATATCTTACTCCTACTCTATGTGGGACTAGGACTAATTCACGTTATTTCAATAACTATCTAACAACAACCAGCATAAAAATAGTCAAACTATGTTGAATCCTTTGAATATGGATAGAGATGATTCATATTACTAACCTAAATCTGCTTAGGATGACCTATGATGCTTAGTCATATCATTTTCAAGGATGCAGCAAAAAATAATCTAGTATTTTATGACACAAGGTTGATCTCATTAAAGCTCAGAAAGACGAGGATAACAGTGGTGATGTTTTGTTATTAGGCGCCAACTGACGTCCACTTATAATATACTATGATGCCATTCATAGGTGAGACCATTGTCAAGACAATAGAAGTGTGTAAAATTTTATTCGATGATGAATAAAGGCAAATATAAGCAGCAACAACAAAAACAAACTCAGTGTAATCCCACAAAGTGGGGTCTGGGAGGGGTAGAGTGTACACAGACCTTACCCCTACTTTGTGAAGGTAGAGAGGTTGTTTCCATTAGAACCCTGGCTCAAAATAAAAGTAAAAGAAACAGACACAAAACGTAGAAACACCAACAAGATAATGATATAAGAATAAAGGCAAATACAAGCAGTTTTTGAATTTATGGAGAAGACTTCTGTGACTTTTGAGTTGCAATAGGTTTGACTCTCTCAATGATTAAGACTAAATAGACCTTAGTAGTATTTAGTGTCTTGGAAAAGTGAGAAGTAAAATGTAGTTGCAAGATCGAGTGCAGAAGCTGAATAAAGAGCAATGGAAGTGGCGCCTACAAATTCATCTAGATCAAGCAAACTACTAAAAGGATTGAAATTTAGAAAGATTGGCCAAATGAACTTGTGTGTGATAATCAAGTTGCACTTCATATCACATCAAATACGGTGTTTCATGAGAGGACTACACATATAGAAATTGAGTGTCATTTTATCAGAGAAAAGATGATCTCAAGAGATACTTTCACAAAGTTCGTAAACTGGAATGATCAGCTAGAAGATATATTCACCATGTATGCGCCAACAAGCTTGGCGCATACGATTTATATGCACCAGCTTGAGGGGAGTTAAGGATATTGTAAATACACAGCATAACAACTAGGATCACAAACAAATTAGGATGACTAGTTTTCAGTAAAAAAAAAAAAAAATTGATAAGGTGTTTCCTGTAATTATGTACATGTTGATTTGCTTTCCTAGTTTAGAACATGTATGCCTTACTATCTAAATACCCAATAGCTTGAGGGAATAATCGAGTAGAGTTTCTCACAATTCTTTCTTCCTTGTTCTATTTTCTCACAATTTCCACCAGAAAATGCCAAGAGGGATTCCTTTTTCTCAATAAATAATTTTATCAACAAATGCAACAGAGAGTTTTCTTGCAAAACAGTTAAAACTAAATTACCTCAATAAGTGACTCGGTAAGATTCAAGTTAAGTTGAGTTGTCGACTCGATATGAAGATTGCTAGTAACGTCACTACTCAAAAGGGAATGGTCGTCATGCCTTCGTATGCTTAGTTGGACTTTCCATGGCTCTAGGAAAGGCTCCCACAACGCCTATTGTCCCAGATAGAAAATAAAATTAGTGAACCAGAAGTCCAATAGAAGATAAACCATGATTTGTTATCTCTACCTTGTCAATGTTATTGTAGTTCACTTGGACTTCACACTTCACTAAACCCTCCATTTCATTTCCAGCTATATTTGAGCGAAGAAGCAAGTTTGTCATGAGCAACTCCAGCAAAGGTCCACTTGAACTCCACTAGAGAAAAATACACAGGTATTAGCAAAACGTTTGTAGCTGAAGAATTTATGAGATATAATTAGCAGAAATGATCAAAGGACAATAACTCATTGTAGTCAAAAGATAAAAAAGACAATACTGGCATGAAACAAACAAGAATCGCCCCACTCATCAGCAGTAAAAAAGCAAAGACCACACAATTAACCAGATGAAAGACCAGAAAAGTAAAGATTAAATATGACGGAACATCAGGGATAAAATTGCAGCCTAGAACCTCACGCCACCACACCCCACGCCACCCCCATAAACAAAAGTTAGAAAACAACCCAAAAAAGAATAGGAAAAAAGAAAAAGAAAAAAAGAGGTGATGCTTGCCCAGGACAACATAAGGAGACAATAACGAGATAAAGAAAAGGAGAAAAAGAAACTCTTCCCAATTCAGTGCAGAGGGGTTTTGACAGCGATGATAAAAGAAAAAAAAACAACTTTTTCGTGAAAATATGAGCATAATTGTAAAGAAGATGGACATAAGGCTTAACAATCAAAAAACTAGCACATGGGATGAGGATTGCACTGGGCCGCGTAAGGAGGCAATAAGCCCTTCTCTCAACCAATGTGGGACATTCTTAGAACTCCGTGAAGGCTGGACTTTTTCGAGTGTGGATAATATAACATAGGGGTGCAACATGGCAGGGGTAAGGTATGCGTACACTCTACCCTCCCCAAAACCTACTTGTGAGACTACACTGGGTTTGTTGTTGTGTAACATGGGGTTAACCAAGAATAGGAATGTGTGTGGCACTTATACCATGTAAAGACAATGAAAATTGGGCCTAAACTCAATCTCAAACGTTCGAGGTGAGGATTGCCCAAAATCATATTAGGTGACAATAGCCCATTTCCGCAAGTAATGTGGGAGATCTTAACAATAATAATACTGAAGAAGAAGAAATTATAGCACACTCCGAAAACCTAGAGACCAAATCCTAATTACTAACAGCATTCCTATATCTTTGTGAGCTTCCAGGAACTAGACTTCTCTGAAACAAGATATATTTCAAAGTGCTCCTACAACTTCTAACTGACATGATGGACCAAAGGTGAAAATGGATACCAGCAGCATGCATGTTCATAACTTTACCCCCGCACTCAATATCAATGAGAAAATTCATGTAGAGTACACAAGACCTTGCAAGAAAAGTTTCGTGCCAGACAAAAGAATGCCAGGAAACAGATGTCAGTCACCAGTGAGGAATAATTCCTACCCTGAACTGTCAATTTACTGTTCAAACAAAAGGGAGGAACCATTAAAGGAACTACGGTGATGGTCTACAGCTTCCCAATGGTACCCTTAAGAGCATAAATCAATTAAATACTTCTAAAAGATAGTAATGGATTTAAGACAGTTGAATAGTGTTAGTTAGTTAGCTGTTATGTAAATAAGCATAGTCCTACATGGAATAGGAGTAGGGAAGGTATTGCGTATTGTTATAAATTGGGGTACTTATATTATGGTTAATATACATGAAAAATATATTTTCTCGTGCTTTTTCACATGGAATCAGAGCAACTCGTGAGAAATCCCAGATATGCAGTAACCAGCGAGTCCTAGACAGTCACCGTGCCTTTTTCCGGTGAATTTCAGGCTGTTTTTTGAGTGATCCCTTCTCCAGTGGACTTTTTTACGAACAATAACAGCACTAGCAAGTGCGGAATTCTCGGGCGACCAAATACCAGAAAGCCACACCGGTAGAACCCTAACCACGCGCTCTGTTGCGCCTCCAGAACTTAGTTCTGACACCGGCAGCGCGTAGAACCCACACGCCGGCGAGTGACCATTGTTCCGGCCATTTTTTGGAAAAGTTTCTTCAGGACAGTCTTATCGTCTAGTAATTCTGACAGGCCCATACTGTTTTCTTTTTATTCCGAACACTTTAAGATTTCTTCGGCGACTACACTGATTTTCCAGCAGCTACAGTAATTTTTCCGGCAAATACAATGTCTGTTTCAACGAGTTTCAATTGATTCTTTCTGTTATTGGTGATAATTTTATAGACCTCTCTTCAATCCAACGATGTCTTTGGGAGTTGATGTTTTCGAATCTAAAAACACGGGCTCTGCAGTTCCGATGTTATGATTACCTCAGAACCTTTAACGGGAAATTCAAACTACATAGCTTGGGCTTCGTCTGTCGAGTTGTGGTGAAAGGTCTATGTGTTCAAGATCATTTACTCAAAAAGTCTAGCGAAGGAGATGAAACGGACAAAGCACTTTGGGAGAAGATCGATGCTCAGTTATGTAGTATTCTGTGGCGATCTATTTATTCCAAGGTGATGCCCTTGTTTCATCCATTCCAAACATGTTATTTGGTTCGGGAAAAGGCCTATCTTGTTGCCAGAGGATATACTCAGATATTTATCGATTACAGTTAATACTTTCTCTCCTATGGCTAAAATAGCATCAAGCTGCCTTTTTCTATCCATGTTGGACATTAAGAATGCTTTTCTTCACGGTGACCTTGAGGATGAAGATTATATGGAGCAACCACCTGGTTTTGTTGCTCAGCGGGAGTCTCGTGGCCTTGTATGTCACTTGCGCGGTCACTTTATGGTCTAAAGAAGTCTCCTCAAGCCTGGTTTTTTAAGTTCAACACAGTTACCCCATGACTCGGAGTGAAGCCGATCACTCTGTGTTTTATCGGCATTCTACTTCAAGTCTCTGTATTTTTCTGGTGGTCTATGTTGATAATATTGCTATTACTGCAATGATCAGGACTATGCTTATTTACGTAACAGCTAACTAACTAACAAATAGCAAGAGATCAAGTTATCAACATGCACTTTTGAGTCCAATCTAGCAAAAGCACACTGCAGAAATGATGTCAGTAGAGATAGTGCTATAGAGATGAAATCACCTTTCCATCAGCCAAAAGAAGAGAAAACTTTCTAAGCTGGATTTCAAATTTCACTTGACTGACACTAAACTGAGAAGGCCCAGCTGCTGGACATTCAAAATCCACAAACTGCCAGAAATAAAGAATGTGATCTGATAACCATACATCCAGACAGTGACATTGAAGATCCACCTTCGCATGGATACGCTCAATGCAACTAGTGCAAATTTCAGCTTCCAGGTTCACTTGAAATAGTTCAAACAGGGGCCATGTGCGTGTGGTATCATCCTTTACTAGCTCCACTGTACCCCAGGTTTTATCTAGATCAATTTTCAATCTCATAGTAGTCCCGAAGTTAAAAAGTTTAGTATTCCTTGCTTGAAAGCCAACAGTAAAAAGGCCGTGTCTATTTCCATAAATCATGTTTCGTAAATAATTCATGCTCTTTTCGCCCTGCTTCAACTCTGATGTGTTCAAAGCATCTTTTCTAACCCAAGCAGGAACATGAATTTGGACACTAAAACTTTCCAACTCAACATAGTGAATTCCAGAAACATGCCCCGCATTTACTTCAGACGTCAAAATATTTGGACATGGATAGGAATTTTGTGGGCCATCATTTTCATCATCCTTGAGTTGGTCAAAAGGGACATGTGCAATATTCTTTGATAATGAGTTTGTCATTAAGATCTTGGGTTGTTTTGTAGAGGAAGAATGGAGTACATTGATGATCGCAACCCAGTCAGACAAATGTATCCAAACATCTAGCAAAGACATGGAAACAGAAAGCATATTTGCACCATGATCAGACAATGAAAATGTTGTTACAATAACAGGTAAGCCAGAGTTAGAACAGCATTCTGCAAGCAAAACAGAGTTCAGTGATGAGAATAGCTGTAGATAAGAGAAGGAGATCCTCAGCCTTGAGAGTTCATCATTTTTTAAAGAGGCAGAACACAGCAACTGCATGTTAACCTCCCCAATGAGATCAGAAGCAACTGATTCTCCTTTCTGTTCTCGCAATTTTATGGACATTGACCTCACAGAAGCTTGGATTATCATGAAATTTTCAGGAGAGGCTTGAGGCAGAGATGCATCTTTTTCCTTTTTCCCCTCCTTGCGTAGAAAAAACTGTAAGATATCAGATTTGAATGCTTCGGCTTGTTTATTTACAGAGGAAAACTGATCTATCATATCCATCATTGCTTCACACCCAATCATGAGTGATGCACCTGTGCACAAAGAGCAAATACTGAGATGCAAAAGGTTTGCTTGAATACTCAAGAAAACCTATGACAGAATCTGATTCTTACCTTCAGCGTTGAGTTGACAAACCTTGACTATTGTCATAATGCAACTTGGATAACAGGATACGACATCGCAACATTCACATTGGGATGGTAATCTCACCCATACATCAGCACTAAATGGCGCAATCAAGATGATATTTGCCCAAGTGGGGCCATAAAAAGAACCTGAACAATTAGATGCTTCTTCTTCCAATTGCATCAAAGATAGAGATAAGTCATATCCAAATAAGTCCAGACAATCATTTCTGTGAGCAATTTCATCTTCTGTAACCAAGCACTCCGCAGGAATATCCTTCAGCACAAACTTTGCTTCACCATTTTGCGTGAAACCAGAATATAACCGTCGTATATCAAGCTTCAGAAATTGAGATCCACTAGTCCCCGTCGGTATAAATAAGTTGGAGTCCAGTATCTCAAACATAAATTCAGTGCATACATTGTCTTTTGAAGTGTTAGAGTTAGAGCTTTCTGTAATAGGCAATCCGGGACTGCTCAAATCAGATAAGGAAAAATAACCAATGATAACTGCAAGGAACTCAGGCGGTAAAACACAAGACACATTCTGGATACTGAAACTCATTTTCAACGGTGACTTTTCACTTTCTTTCCTGATACGTAGGTTCAAAGTTGGAGAGGAACTGGATGTCAAGGGACCCCAAAGGAAATCCTGCATCATATGAGTCCACTGTAAAGAAGAAAGAGCCAAACCCTCAGCAGAGCAAAGTATATCCAGATAGTCGGCGCAAATACACAATGCAGACTTGACATTTGGAAACAGAAGAGTTCCAATCACGTAAGGGGGTTCATGAAAATGAACTCTGCAGTTGCTGAGCTCCAAATCAATGAAATACGCCTTTTTAGCATCATAAATTTGAGAAGACGACTTAACAGAAGATGGAAGCTGACTGTTAGTTTTATTCTCTATGTCGGCCTTAGGATTTATGCCCTTGCTGTCCCTTAAATTGAGAACCTTCCACCACTCAACGAAATTTTCGTTTGAGAAACCTCCAAGATTAAGTGAACCAGTATCTGTTAGGGTGATGAAAGGGAAATGATCCAATGAAATGCTTGCCCATTCAGACACAGAAGTTTTTAAAAAGTTGAAGAAACCAGAATTTTGAAGCGAGGAACGAAAACTAGGAATGCAATTGTTGCTATTCACTAAAGGGTTGCCCGCAACTCGAAGAGAAGTTCTGATTTTAGATAGCTTATCAACAAATCCTACCAAAACTCCAATTATAAAACGGTAGCAGTGAATATCAAGATCACTTAAACTCAATTTACATTCATGACCAATGAATCCTGAATTCTCATAGTATTTGTAATGGAACAGAATGCACGGATCATTGGTACTACTTTTGTTATCGGAATCCCCAGTTTGACGGTCAATTCTGACACCATTATCATCCTGATACATAGATCCTGACGAGCTTCGAGATGAGCAAAAGGTAAGGCTTTTCCCTTCACTTCTACCACAATAATCATGGATCTTTATATCCTTCACTGAGGCCCTTCCCTCTAAGGACTCTTTTCCATCAAACCTGCAACTTCATAAAGTGAACACTTAGTACAGAAATGATTTGAAAAGTATCTCTCCTGGAACACAAGAAAATAAATGATTGAAGGATAGATACCAGACAACATGATGTTTTTTTTATTTTCTTTTATTTGATAATTATGGTGTTCAGGCAAGCTTGCACGTACCTCGACTTATTCCACGGGTACCTGCTACCTCTCACCAGCACAAAGAGAGAATGTTTTCTAATATTTTCTTTACAGTGAATACTTGAATTTTAAAGGTTAAGTCGAAATACAACTATTTCAGCCACAACTTCAAATGCACCTTTAGTCCTCTATTTGTTTTCTCGCCAGATAAGTAGTCAAGCTCACTTGCTGCCAGCCAAAAACAAAATAAAAACTTAAAACAAATTCAGCACCCTAGTGTGTAGCCTAGCAGCCAATGAAGGTTCCATGAAAATATTGGATTCCAGCAGAGACAAAAAAGTAAGATCATGCTTCATCTGCTCAAGTCTTCGTGGGGAGATTCACACAAAATCTGTACTAGTGGGAGGACAGAGATGCCCGTGGAATAGTCTAGGTCCACACAAGCTAGCTCGAACACCACAGTTAAAAGGAAGCACTTCAAAATGTCTATCTGATTTCGAAGAACATATTAATAGAATTTAAGACAATGGTCCGATCAATGCTACAGTTTAGACTCCATCATGGTGGATGGCATGACTGATTTACCTGAAATTGGCATTGTATCACGGATGACTTGAGGTAAACAAACAAAAACAGTCCAATTTTATCGGAGCAGAAAATAACTCCTCTATCGGACGTGCCACTTATTGTCAACTGTCAAGTATTTTGGAAATAAACAGCTAAGCAAGAGACGCATGTCAAGAGACCATTCAGGAGAGCCACCAATGATTTTTGAAATCACACTGGTATGATGATTATGCACTAGAGAAATTCTTGTAGCATTCTAGCGGTGAAAACCCAGGATGGTTAATAGACGGGCTCGTTATTTATGATATGTCTAGGAGTATAAAGCTGCAACACGATTTCACTTACCAACTTTGTATAACATCTCATCTTTTGTGTATTTTCGCTATTACTAATGGTATATCCTTGTCTGGTTGATAAAAAGTAAAACAAGATGCAAACCCACATACCGAATATTTAATGTCTGAAGCAAAAACATGAGACTGCAAGCATTTTCTACATCACTTTCAAAATCAATCAAGAAACCAATAGATTTCACATTTGCAGCAATGGAGAACCAAAAACCGGCAGATACCCCACTTCCATTAACTGTAGTTAGCGCCAAGGAGTCTGATGATAGACGCAAAATATTAAAATCAACAATTAGTTCCATAATTGCCCCGTATAGTAATGGTGAAAAGTGAGCAAGAACCGATGAAACCTCAATATCAACCTGAAAGCAAAAAAGCAACCTACAATATAAGCATCTGATCAAACATAAAGACATACTTTGCGAATTAGAAAACCTAGCAAGTGGAGTAGCATCATAACAGTCTAACAGAACTTGCTCCATACAACCACTCAAATCGGCAGATGTTTCAGTTTGTTAGTGTGACAATCACAACTTGAACATCTTCTTCATGCGTAACATCAGCTATTATACCTTTAAGATTGTCCACATGACCCAAATTCTGCAACTTAATACAGTGATTAAAACCAAAATACTTGCCATGTTTCACCAGATATGAAACATTACTTAAAACAATATACCCACCAATAATCACCAAAAAATGGACATCACCAAGATTGAATTTCTAACCTAACCTTTATAGGAACAAGTGCAGGTGTTGATGCCATTGGTAGATTGCTCATTTCATAACCTATTCACAGGTTTTGAGGCGTGGATTTTGGTGACAGCGTAAAGGGATAGTCGTGTTCGCTATATGCCACTCTCTCCGTCACTACAGAACCCTAAAATTAAAAAGGTATCGAAGACTTTGTACTATGTGATAAGCTAGAGTTTTTAAAATTTGAACGAAACAACAAAGATAAACCACCCTAAAGTATTATTAAAAAAAAAAAAAAAAAAGTAAATTAGACACCTGCAATAATTAAATAAATAGACAGTCTTGGAGTAATAACAAGCAAGATTGATAAACTTTGATACTATATATTCTTCAAACTAAAAGCAAATGGATATTTCCCTCTAAATTTTTTTTACTGACCTTTGCCTGGAAGAGTAAAAGTAGTTCAGCATAAAGGTAACATGGGATTTAGTAGGACTTCTACCAATTATATTAGTCAAAAAGCAATAGTCATGCTTTCCCATTTAAAATTTAACGGTATGGGTCATGTCCCACACGAAACTGTGCCACCCAATTAATGAGAAGAAAAAGAAGCATCTTTAGTATCTTGAAGGCAATAAAAACAATGAGCTTAAATGTGGGAAAAAAATTATTTGTAAATTCAGCAGTTAAACTTTTCTCTTTTTACCCATAGACGCAAACAAACAGTAATTTGTAAGCAAAATTAGATCCATGCACATTCAAGGCTTGAAAATGTAAGACCCTATGATTTCAAGAGAAAAGAAAGACCATTGCAAACCCAAAATTGAACTGGTAATTCTAGGTATAGAAAACATAATCATGAAAATGGTTCCCTTACCTCACAATTTTTCAACTCTGATTCGTCAGGAATAATGCACAATCTCAAATTGATATTGGTACTAAATTTCTCCAGAAGGTTGACATTTCCAGAGGAATATGAAGTCAAAATTTTTACCTGCAGCAAGAAGTCACGCTTAACTGACATCATACGATTAGGAATTGAGTAAAAAGGAGCAAAATGACTGACCTCAAGATCACTAATGTTAATCTCAAAGTGATCATAGAGATCTTGAAGCTGACAACCCAAGACAACATCACTAGTGCAACAAGACGATGCTAATAAAGTATCTCTGTCACCTTTTGATGCAAAGGTTAATTCCCCTGCTTCAAGAACCTGCCCAAACTAGAAATTTCAGGCCACTAAAAATGCAATACTACAACAACAACAACGAGCCCAGTGTATTCCCATAAATGGGGTAGGAGATGGTAGTGTGTACGCAGACCTTACCCCTACCTTATAAAGATAGAGAGGTTGTTTCCGATAGACCCTCAGCTCAAGGAACAGTGGAGACAAGGCAACAAGTAGCACACTTAACAACAATATATTAAGGTAACGGGCACGAATGACAAAGCATGTAATAGTAAAGAATCATGAATAAGATAACACAAAAATAGTCCTAGTACCAGTGGTAAGCCTAGGAGGAACACACTACTAACTGTCAACCTACAACCCTAATCCTCGACCTCCACGTCTTTCTATCGTGGGTCATACAAACTAGCCACGTAAGAATCCCGGTATATTTTGCAGAATGAACATAAACTACAACCTCATTTAGGGAACTGAACAAAATATACATGCACCTTTCATGTGAGGTCATTAGATACCAAGTCCGAGGCAAAATTACTTGACAACCAGGAAAAAATTAAAAAAGGTAAACAAACATCATTAACAAACTATCCAGCTAAGAATCCAGCATATTTTGCACGGTGAAGATAAACAACAACCTCATTTAGGGAATTGAACAAAATATACATGTGATTTGGAATTGCAAATCCAAATATATCTCCCATGATAGAATATACTACCCAGGTTGAATGGCGCATATTTAGTTGTTACAGACCTAGAAGGAATATCAAGGTAGGAGGAAAGTCTGGAAAGTGAAGAGCTAAAAGACAAGGGGGAGACTATAATAATGGGAAATGGAGATAACGCACCAAAAATGGCATGGAATAACTCACCATCTTCTGCATGTCGGAATTTGCATCTCCAGCAGGAACAAGGACGGTAATACCCAATATATGGACATTCCATGTAACAATCTTGCGATTTGATAAGACATGCCTGTGGAGAAATATAAAACGTAGGAATAACAGCAGGAGCAGGAGGATTAACATAGATATCCAATTGATTCGCATCAGTATGACCCTATTAAATGGACATGTAATATCCATGTGTTTGACTAGGAGGCAAGAAGATATATTTAATAGATGAGCTTGCTAGATGTACTTACCCAATTTTAGTCTGAAGTCGTGCATTAATATTTTGAATTTTGTTGATGGACGACAGAATCTGAAACACGGTACAATATCAAGTCACGACATCATCTAACTTGCCAAAACCTTGCTTTATTAGTTAAAGCAACTATTAGTTTAGGTATAAGAATGCTATGTTTTAATGTTACAATTATACAAGGAGAATTAAAACTTCAAGTTGAATGTCTTCCCCCCATTGGAAAATTATCATGGGTGTTGTGTTTGACATCTGTAACTGGGTTATCCATACATCAAACGATCAATGTCTCTCTTCTCTTTTCTCTTTTCTCTTTTCTCTTTTCTCTTTTCTGATTTTCCTGACATGTTATTTGAGCATTTACAATTTCTCGGTAGAGATTTATGGCATTCGTCAGATATCAAGTAATCTAA
Source organism: Nicotiana tabacum (assembly GCF_000715075.1). Taxonomy (NCBI): domain Eukaryota; kingdom Viridiplantae; phylum Streptophyta; class Magnoliopsida; order Solanales; family Solanaceae; genus Nicotiana; species Nicotiana tabacum. The sequence goes on from NC_134085.1 coordinate 182,332,324, forward strand.
AGTTTCTCCCTTCTCATAATTTAGGAATTCTACTTTCTGGTGACTGTTCTGGCATTATGTCTTTTTGAGTAACCACTCCAATGACACTCTCTCGCACTAGTGACTAGTCCAGCCAGCACATGTTTCATTTCCACTGATAATTCCAAAGGAACAGTGCCTCTTTCTAGTGATCATCTGATGCCAATCTGCACTTCCTTAAGGTGAATGTTCCAAAAGTACTGGGGCTCTTTCCTGTATGGTGGCCTTGCCTTATTCTGGTCATGTTTTGCAACTTTTTTTGGGGTGATTTTGAAAACTATCCTTTTTCAGCAACATTCTATGAACTTCTGATAAGTTGCTCCAACCGCTCCATCAGTACTGTTCTGACAACTATTTACTCTGATTTCAAAGTAATCAAATTTGTTACCTTAACTTGCATTTGGCGATATGCTGATATGTAACTTATAATGTTAGTTTTATAAGAAATTAAGATTTAAAATTATTAATCACCAAACTTTTAATGAAGTGTTCTGGCTGCACTACTTTTCGTTTTTAAAATAAGAACTGATCAGTTACGCCGCCTTTGACATTTGGCAGACCTGCCCAGTGTTGAGAGTTGTAGTCGAGAAGTTAAGTCTATTAGTTAGATATTGTCTGCTTCGACAAATATGATATATGGTACGTGTTTGACTCCTATTAATAGGAGTATCTATTCATCAAGTTATTAATGTATCTTTTCTCTGCTACTATTCTTGTTGCATTAATAACTTGATGCTCTCTGGCACTATTAGGACATCCATTGCATGATTCATTATATAAGAAATATTCATGCAAAAAATATTAAAGGCAATCAGAAATCAATTATTAAATGAATGCAACGCACTGATACCGAACACCACCAAACAGAATGTCATGTTTTCAGTATTACCTTTTGTACGTAATACAATAAAATGTAACTATGTTTATCAGTGGATTAACCTGGAGGCTAAAGTGGAAATAAGACAGATTCTGGATTAAGCGATCTCAAAAAGTATCAAATTTTATGGATCTCTAAGTACAATAATCATAATAACTCGAATACTTACCGTGTCCTGCAGAGAACAGGAGTGTTCCAAAAGGGAAGAAAGACTCATAATATTCTTGACACATTCTAAATCACAGGTTATGTGAAGTGGCTGGATAGATGCCTGTTTTTACACGAACGTAGAGGATGTAAGTCTTTGAAAAAACCTCCCATTCAAAATTAAATAACTCATGATAGCTGCAAAATGTTGTGCCAATAGTTAAAAGCTTGTAACTGACCTAAATATTGTAAAAAAGCAAGGAAAATTATAGTACCTTCACAGATAAAGTAGCAGCCTGCTTAAGATGTGACATGTCAAGTTGGAAACTTAGAGAAGGTTGATGAATATTTGGCTTGCCTCCATCAGAATTTACCTAAATGAATTAATGGTTAACTAGAGAATTTTAAGCAATAACAGTTTACAAACATATGCAAGCTCAATTGGTTGCAAGAGGTGTTGGTATTCCATCACAAAGAACATCATTTCTTGCTGGTGAGACAAGGAAAGCACCATGATACCTATATCTGTTTAAAAACTAAACGAAAAAAAATACATGTTCTATTATTTAAAACGTCCCCCAAAAAGAAGGGTGTCTGGAAATAATTTTTTTTTCCAAAACAATGCACCAGCAAAAAGATGCAACCCGGACATAACATTGAACTGGTGAACACGTACCAATTGTAAGGAAAGACTGACAATTCAACATAATATCGTGGCCTTATTCTCCCAAAGACATACATCCAATGGTCAGACTGTAACATAGCCAATAAAATCGAAGGTCAATCCTCCAAAGATAATCTTTATGTTTTTATAATTGTGGTGTTTAGGTCAGCTCGCACGCACCTCGACTAATTCCACAGGATACCTGCTACCTCTCACCACTACAGTTACCAGGTAGCTCTGTCCACCAAGACTTAGGTAGATGTGAATGCAGTTGTTGATATTCGGAAATGCTACCGCTTGCTAGGACCTCTCCCTCACTCCCACGGCTGCTTTTGGTGAGCCTCGCTTTGCCCGTGGAAGCTAGTCAGTTTTATTCTTTGGGTGTCTGGGTTGTCCGAAACTTTTCTTTCATTCGTCATGTCCTAGACACTCCATACATGTTGTGGGATATAGTTTATGTTTTGTTATGTAAGTTAAAGTCTCGCATGATATTTCAAAGATTATGTTGTTTTATGATATTCAAATGTTTAGGCCAATGGGCCATGCTTTATGATTGAAAGTTATTCTTCAAATGTTTATGAATTGTATCCATGCATGGGCTATGTTAAGTATTTCATGTTAAGTTTGTTTGCTTGATAGTAAGCATAAGGCATTGGTTGCTGGTCACGTCCCTCGAGTTTTGGGGTGCGACAGAATTACATATGTACCAAACTTAGTAAATTTGCCCACTTGAGGAGAAGTGTTAGCTTAGAATTAGCAATATTTAACTCGGCAAACATTGAATACATCGTATCTTATAAAAGATTAAATAGTATGTATAATGTATCTATAGAAGCACTTATGCGCAAGACACATTCTCTTGATTTTATATCTTGTATTTCACAACTTTATCAATGTGTCTGCTCCCCAATAATGCTAGGATACACTACCTACCAACTACCCAAGCATACACTATGCTCACATATCCAGATACAAAGTATCTCGAGATAACTAGTTCAATAACTTAAGAATTGAAATTAATGCACAAGACTTTGAGGTTAGGATTTTGAAAGGAATCGATTGTTCTCAGCTTCTTCAATGCTTTAGTAGTTTATTGTTACCAGCCACATCGTGAAATATTTCATTAGGTCAAAATAATATGCAAGTCAAATAGAAAAAAAGATGTGCGCGCACAAATACAATCCAACTATGATGCGTATGACGGAGGGCAGGCTGATGAGGGAGGATCAAGCAGGACCGACAAACTTCTAGGCTAGCAAGCTTCTGAAGAAGGGGCGCACATGTCACCTTAAGTGATCTCACATCGGAATGAGAAAGGAAAGTGAAGAGCTTTATAAGGCACAACATAAGTTCACATGGTACGCGCATTTTTAGGACTCGATGATGGTGTACGCCTAGGGACAAATCTATGAGGTCTATTGGACCAAAGCGGACAATACGTGTCATGGACCTATGTCGTGACAAATATGGTATCAAGTTGAATCTCTCACAATACGATGGTAGGGCAAACCTCAACGAGGATGCTGAGTCCCAAGGGGGGTGAATGTGACACCTATGATGCAAGGCGGGCTGACGAGGGCAGGACAAGCAGGACGCGCAAGCTTCTAGGCTTGCAAGCAAGCTTCTGAAGAAGGGGTGCACATGTCACTTTAGGCGAATCCAACATCAGAATGAACCAAAAAAGTGAAGAGCTTTATAAGGCACAATACAACTTCACATGGTACGGGCACTTTTGGGGCTCGAGAATGGCATAACCCAGGGACAAATCTGTGAGGTTTATTGGGCCAAAGCGGACAGTACGTGCCCCGGATTTGGGTCATGACACCAACATTGCTGCAACTAACTAACCATCTAGTTGATAAGTAGTTCTAAATTCACGAGTCAAAGCCAAAAAAGGAGCACTAAAAAAGTATCACAAAGAAAAAATTTAAATTGTTATCAAGATAGTAATCTTCTTGATGTGAATTTGGACACACCACTTAGAATACTAAATTCCTTAATAGAGACTAACCCTTGTTCGTAAAACGACTTGTTTGTTGAATGGATTGAGCATCTCAGCCGAGTTTATTTCAGCAATGATAACAGCACCCTCTTCCCAAGTCTCACACCCAACAAAAATCCCCTTAAGTACCATGTTGGCAATGGCATAACCCAGCTTCCTAGAAGATAAAGCAGAATAGCAACTTGTAAGTTCACCTTAATATAAAACAATAAACATAAAGTAGGTATCAGCCCAGGGATCATGAAAGACATAAACACGCATACAGAATATGCATGAAGTCTTTGACACTGTTCAATAAAACCAAAGACATCACATGCATATCTACGATCTGTGCAGCTCAAACTGATATATTCTCCCAAGAAATTTTTTTTAAAAAAAATAAAAGAAAAAAAAAGTTCATGCTCATCAATCATAAAAAGCAAAAAATATAAAGTGATGCTGCATATGAGCTAAGAGTAAAGGAGACTCTCCTGCGGCAAATGAAAAGTAAAACGAGACAAAAACAATAAGAAAGAAATTAAACAGGACAAGCTGAGGTGGAAATAGGCAAGCTGATAGAGGAATTGGGGGTACTTGATAACAAAGTAGAAATTGAGGTTCTAAATGAAGAAAAATCTTTTAAACACGAGAAATAAAAAAAACAAAAAATAAAAAGAAACTTATGCTCATCGAGCATAAAAAGGAAAAAAAAAACACATGGGATGCTCCATATGAGCTAAGAAGAGCAAAGGAGATTCTGCTGGGGCAAACAAAAGTAAAATAAGACAAAAACAATAGCAAAGCAATTAAACAGGAAACTTAAATTAAGAGATCAGAAAAAGAAGCAGAGGTTATGGGAGGTCAGGGTGAAAGCTGATAGAGGAATTGGGGGGACTTGATAACAAGGTATAAATTGAGGTGCTAAATGAAGAAAATTCTTTGAAACACGAGAATCCAAAGACAGATACTTGCAGTTACAGCAATTTCGCAAAAAATTAGATGGAGAAGAATCTGGAGAAATCTGTCTTAAAGGAAATACCAATACAAACTTCTTGTTCCACCAAATACAGAAGTGATAACTTCTCTAAAAGATCACCATCAGTGGAATAGAAGCTCATGGAAAGGACCAAACTGAGGAAACAATTTTGGGCTTCTACAGAATTCTTTCTGATAAAAATAATAACTGGAGCCAAAGATAATAAATTGCAGAATCCAATTTCATTGAAGAATATCAAGAGCGCTGATTAGAAATGGATGATGTGTAGCTCTGGTGGTGTCAAAGCACTATTTCACATGGTTTCAGCATGGACTTTTCTCGGAAGGAGGTGGCACGTGGTTAAAAAACACCTGCGTCAAGCTATTACCTACTAATCTCACCATTCTTAAAAAGAGCTTCAATACCTCTTTGTTGCTTTGAGATGGCAAAAAAAAAAAAAAGAGGTGGCAAAGTAAGATTTCAGAAATCAGCTTCATATGAAAGTTTGCTATTGATCAGAAGGAAGAGGTGGCAAATGAAGCAAGGAACTTCAGCCCAATTAGCCTCTTACGTGAAGTATCTGTGAGATTATGGCAAGTTGGCAACACTTCAAGCACAAAGCTATAGGTGTCTAGAACAAGCTGGTATCTAAAACGAAAGCAGATTGATAAACTTTATGCATTGCTTGTCTATTCCAATTTAAAGTAGGCCACCACGTTCAGCTTTTGAGTGAAGCTGAATCTTTAAAAAAATATAGGAAAAAGGAATCGGTTAGGAGAAAGGATATAGAAAACTTGAGTATAGATTCAAAATCAAAAGCAACTTAAAATTTGAACCCTAATGACCAGAAAAGGAAAAAATTTGAATTAGGCGTCACATAAGTTCATCCTAAAGACAGGGACATGCCACCATACATGCTCCGTATAGTAGCAGAAATTTGTTTAATGCTGAACTTCAATGAAGAGAAATAGATTTTATTGTCTGCAGGAGCATCATCATTTGGTGGCAGCACAGGCTGGAATTTTGTCGCTTCATATATATCCTGTTAGTACAAAATGTCAACAATGTTAATAATAAATAAAAATGCATTATAAACTATAGCATAACTAACATAAATGCCAACAGATGTTATCCAAGTTTTTCTATTTGAAACATCCATTTGTGTTCTACTTAGAAATGCGGCTCTTAAGTTGGATGGACGATCATGCAGATTGGACAGTTCTAGAAATATTTTGTATTCAGAATATCCATTAGTATTTTACTTAGAAATGTGGATGTTAATTTGCATGCTCGATCATATAAAATTGGACAAAAGAAGATGCATTGACCTACGGTTGTAAGAGAGTCGGGTGAGAAACTGTAAAAATCTGGAAATTGTTCTTTGAGGAGTGATTGCCCCAATCTTCATTCATGCTCAGAGGAGGATTTGTTGCAATCACCAACATTCATCTTGATTTTTATATCTAAAATTTCCAAAGTTTATCTGCCTGATAAGTTGTTCCCCTGAATTCCAAAACTAGAGTTTGTGCACCACCTATTTCCAATTTCATTTTTGTAGTAACAATTGTTTTCAGAGGGCTATTGCATGTAAATCAAATCTCCAAAGTCACTTGAGAAATAAACTTCTGTTGTGTGCTCTCAAGTCCCTGACTACCATCTCCCCAGGCACCATGTTTCTTGTAACAATGTTCCATGTATACAGATGAAATTGTCTCTCTCCTCTGTTACCTCTCTAAAGGAGTGTTTGTCCATTTTCTTTGGAATTGGAATTATTGACATGGTGTAAATTGGAAGTCAGTCCAAAATGATACTGATCAACACCAATTTGCCACCAAAGATAGGTACTGTCTTTTCCAGTTGGGTAACCTCTTTTCACAGTTGTCCAGGATGATTTGCCAGATTCCATTTGACTTTTACCTTACTCCCAGTTAGCAACCGAGATAGTTTGCTAGCAAAATATCGATCCTACAGCCTGACGTCTCAGCCAACCTTTGCATCATTGTACCTTAATTGTACCTTATTGACTGCAAAGATGTTGCTCTTTGCAAAGTTTATATTGAGTCTAGAAAGAGCCCCAAGAACTACCAAAATCAATTTTAAATGCATGAGTTGGTTCTCGTCAGCCTGACATAGAATCAGTGTGTCATCCGCATACGTAAAATGTGAGATTGATGAAACATACAAGTTACCATTGACTGCTTTAAAACACATTAACCACTTTCCATATGTTACATATTTCAGTACGTCGCCCGGTCTATCTGGTAGGAGATAAAGGATCTCCCTATCTCAATCCTTTATATGCTAGAAGCAAACCTTCTCTTGAGCCATCTATGATTAAAAAGAATTCAACTGTCAATATGCAGAAATATATCCAGTTTGTCTATTTTTCCTTGGTAAAAGGCCACGGAGAAGCTATCCACTCCAGGTGCCTTACACCTGCACATGATTTAAGCATCTCAGCTGCCTCTTCTTCAATAAAAGGTCTTTAGACACAAAAAATTTCCTCTTCTGATATCCGTGGAAGATCTGATCTTCCACGTTCAAAGTTGGTCTCCATGTCTCGGGCTCCTTATACAGATTCATAAAAAAAATGCAGGATACGCTCTTTGACTACAAGGGGGTCTTCCATGTTTATTTATGTTTGTCAATGGGGTTGTGTATTTTCTCTGAATAATGGGCATCTTCTAAACCGTGTCTTAGCCGCAAACACCTTAATTTTTGCCTCCAAGAAATTTCTTTACATTTTTGCCACCTTGCATAACCCATGGCTTAGCTATATTCTTTAAGATAATGCTTCTTTTCTTAATTCTCTACTTTCTTCCATTCTATTAAATTCCAATCTTGTAAGTTCTTTTTCAACATTCTCAACTTTCTACCTAAAATGACATTAGGCATGCCATTGAGGTGGTAAGAGTCCTATCACTGCTTCACTAGATCATGTTCTCGAAGTTGAGATAAGAGCTGCCTCTTTCCTGTTGTCCGCATTATAGTAATACTGGACAACGATCATATAAGATCTTGGGCAATATTGATAGTACGATGAATTTGATGTTATTATCCCACTTTGACGAGTACAAGAATCTGTCGTTCCTTGATGCAATATTTGAACTGTTATCCTTCGCCCAAGTGAATCTCCGCCAATGGAGGGGGATCCACCATTCCTTCTCTTGTATAAAATCAATGAACACCCTCATGTAATTAACGGATCCGGCACTAAGAATCATTTCATTAATGTGTTTGGTAATACTAAAATCCGGACAAACTACTCATAGTCCAACCAATAGTCTCCATATAGCATCTAGCTTATGTCATAGGTCATCCCCTTTTCTCCATTTTAGGCCATAAACTCTGGATAAAGCCCACCAAACTCCTCTTTGTGAACCTCCTCACATTTACAATCTCTTTTCTCTCTAAGTGTGATTGTACCTCCACTCCTACACTCTACCACCACTTCTTCGAATCCCACACATTCGTCAACCCAAAAAATGAAAAACAAAAATTGCTTCTTCCATTTTCTGTTTCTTGAATGCGATAAACATATTTCTGTTTCTTCAACTTGTGAAACAAATATAATTTACCTTTCATTACTAATCAATTTAATAAAAATAAATTTTATTATATGCAATGCAGATACATGGAAGTAAAGGAAAGGGGAACCGTTAAGGCACACCTTGACCACATCATCTGAAATAACACCAGAAAATTGGCTAGAATCATCAGTTCCTCCAGCCCCAAGCATGCCGCGTGATAGCCAGTTCAACCATCCACGGGGCTTGTTGGGTAGATGCTCATCTTCCAGAGGTTTAACAGTATTGACACTGTTGCTTACATCACTAGAAGATGAATTCAGCAACATATCCTGTAAACCCAGAAACAAAAAGTTTTTATATTTATGTGTGAGCATATGTATATAAGGGAGATTCTGTTCAGGAAAAAAAGTAGAATAGCAATGCCAAGAGAGTTATTTTAAAATAAAAAATAAAAAATTTGCTGAAACCACCCCCTCGCCCACCCAAAAAAAGATTGTACTAAATAGCAATGCAAAGAAAGTTAAAAAGCCAAGCTGCCCCCCCTTCCCCCCAAAAAAAAAGAAAAGAAAAGGAAAAGTAGGATATCAAAGTGACTCGGTTAATTCTATTGCCATATAAAGAAAACAGTGTAGCCCAGCAACAAAACTTTTTATATATTTATGTGTGTATGCGCATGTGTGTATATACGGGAGTTATTATTTCACGAAAAAGAAGAATAGGAAGGCAAAAAAATTGATAAAAAAAAGCTGCAGACCTCCCCCCCCCCCCCACCCAAAACCCCAGAAGAAAGAAGTGTACTACTAATAGATAGATTATGTCAGGACATCAAAGAAAAGAGGGGGGGGGGGGGATGCCGAAGCAAAAAGAATGATGAACCTATGTATTTCAGACCTCCCGCCCTCCCAAAAAAAACAAAAGAAATAGAAAAAGAACATTAAAGTGTGAAGGTTGATTCTGTCACCATATCAACAAAAAAAAAAAAATTGTGACTTGGTTGTTTTCTGTTCATACCATGCATACATTCAATGATCAACATCTCCAGTGAAGCATTTATGCACCAATTAACTATAATCATATCAGCTAATTTATTCTTTTAATTGTGGAAGGAATTGCAATGCAACACAGTTTTGGCAATAATGACTAGTTCTTTCAACTGCATACATACCTGTAACTCACGTTCAGCAACAGACCTGTAATTTAGGATGTCATCTACTTCAGATTTTTTCTCTATTTCCTCAAGCATATGAAGAACATCCACATCAATCACCTGAGATACAAAGTAAAGACGAACAGTGATCAAATTCAAATTCAATGAAACTGTGCAATGTGTTCAGCATTTCCAAAACAGTCTATAACCATGAACTGGCACCAGAAGAGACAACTGCGGGAAAAAGAAAAGATTAGTCTCAGGTTTACTTTGTCTGCCCCTAAAACTTTGTGCCAAAATTGAAAAATCATTAGGTATTCAGCCTAGTCCGGTTGTCTTCACACCTGCTGTAATAGATTTCTTCAAGAGGTTTATAAAAGTAGGTTCAAATGATCTTACTCTCTTGCCTTGTTTTCAAAGGAAAAGAGTGTAAACTCAAAATCCATGGTTTCGCCGTAGAAGCGTAATTCTCCAAGTTCATTCAGAACCAAAAAAGAAGCGATTTTTCGCAAAACTTGCTCACCGTGCAAGTTCCAATTGTACATCACATTAACATTCATTTTAGTAAAGACGGTGTAAAAGATGAAAAATTAAAAGAAATGAGGCAATGTAGAAACAGCATTTATATGGAAATTTTTGGAAAGGCAAATTATGATTAGCTCAAGTATGCGAAGTAATACCATCTAATCAAGTTAAAAAACCATTATATTGATTTAGATGTAAATATGCAATTTTAAATTTCTAATTCATGGACAAGATAGCAATGGCTAGATTCTAGATAGAGATGCTTCCCCACTTCTCTAGCTTCTATCAACTAAGAGCTAGTAATAAAAAGGATCTAACGACAGACCACCATTTCCAACATGATCCGTTTACCGGAAATGACAGCTTATATTCAAATTGAAACATGTCCAATCAAAATATCGTATTTTTATTGTATGGATTCAACAAGATCATATAGGGAGGACAACAAGACCGTACAGGGAGGTAGCTGCTTGGTCTTTATCTCTCAAGACGAGTGCCACCAGACGTGTTGGCAAAGAAGTGCTCTTTTTTATTTGAAAGGAGGGGACTGAAAGAAGAATTCATTTTCCAGTTACATGCCTTTGATTGTTGGATGAGCTCGATGGAAGCTATGTTGTCTGCATAAAGGTTGACCTGATCAGAAGAAACTCTATTGATCATCGGATTTTCATTAATGTGAAAGTTGATCGAATATTGACTAAGGTGAATAAATGGAAGGGAGATCTTTCCCTAATACTCGGTCACTAGTCCTACGGTACTTGACTACTTGCATATCAGTCTAAAGAGGATTTAGTGTTCGGTGGTGAATTTAATCAGGATACTCGTATACTTATGGATTTATGAGCCTCTTTTTAGCCAAAGAACTTTTGAGGATTACAGATGTTGGCCTAAGTTTAGAAAAACACAGCAAAGATGAAGTTGTTAATCAATCACAACGCCCATTTTTTTAGTGTTATCATTTTCAGAGATGGTAACTTCTGAGAAAGTACTTTTCGTTCACAAATAAAAGGATATGAGGTTACCCTAGGGTTCTGGTTCAATGGCGCGAAATGTGTGGTATACGCACATCACGAGTTCGAATCTTGCTCTCAACTAAGTCTTGTATTTAAGTGGAGAAAGGAAGAAGGATGGACCCAGTATAAGTTTCAAAATTGAAAACAGTGAATTCTTGGTTATAAAGAAGCAGGAAAAAGATCCTAAACCTAAACGCTCTCTCCTCTCTTGGCAATGCCAATAACTATTTTAAGGAGAATGGCGCCCATGGTTGATCACCAGCCTCCAATAGGAGAAAAATCACTAAAATAACAACCTACATATGCTTCTTTACTCAAGCTAACATAATCTACTGCTGCTTGCGCACCGTTGAACTTAATAACCTGTGGCTTTCGTTCATGGAGAACCAACTATCATGCTTGAATACGTAGATTGGATGCCTACATTCAGGAAGAAAATTTGCAGCATACTCTTGTTGTTAAGTTTTCTTAAAGGAGGCCAAAGATGCATGATCTAAGAAGAGTTTTTCCTCCACAATTTCAGATCAAAAGGGATGGTGACAAAGGAGTGGCTTTATAGAGGAGTAGTGAATGGTGGGATGAGCTCTATAAAACGCAAAACTAAAAGTAGGCAATTGAGCAATAGTCGACTTCTAAAGAAATTTTCATACGACTTGGTTTAAGTACTCAGAGCACCAAACAAAGTGCCATTCTTTAACTGCCGAAAATCCGAGAAAAACAGGAATAATATGCATAAGTTGGTGCTTTATGTGCAAAAGAGCAAGACAGATTGTCAATCACTACTGCATATTGCAAAATGTTTGGGATTAAATGGGTGATGCCGCTAGTTGTTACCAAATGTTTTTCGAATAATATTTTAGGAGGAGAAGAAGAGTATGGTAGGTAATTGAAAAATGCTACCAAAATGATTTCAGGCAATATTTTAGGATGAAAAGAAGACTATGGAAGGCAGTTTCACTTGCGCTCATGTGATCTATGTGGAAAGAAAGAAAGAAAGAAAGAAATGGAAGAGCATACGAAAGAGCGAAAATTAGTGAATATTCCTATTCTTGTTACATTCTTGGACACTTTTGATGTACCAATCAGTGTGGATTATTGAGCATTCGTTGTAAATAATCATGCTTTCATGTTTGTTAGAATAGGTATGTGAATATATATAATTAGTTCTAGTGTCTTATGTGATAGGAGTACGTTATGTGTTATGTATAAATATAAATATGGCTCATTGTAACATAAAATAATAATAATAGATTTTTCTCCCGTGCATTCTCACATGGTATCAGAGTATGGGTGAGAAAAGATCGATGTGCGTCATTCCAGCGATATCCGGGAAGAAAGATCACAGTCACCACGCCACTGTTTTTGAGAGAGCGAAGCGCAAAAAAGCGACAGGAGCTAGCTTCGCTTCAAAAGCGAAGCGCACGCTTCATTGAAGTGAAGCGCAGTTCTTAAAAAACATAATGTAAACCTTGCAAAGACACAATATAAATAATCAAAAAATTCAATTTAAAAACTTAAAATTAGATACCACATAATGTAAACTTAAAAGTTCAATGTAAACCTTGCAAAGACACAATATATATATATATATATATATATATATATATATATATATATATATATATATATATATACATAAAATTAACTTTATAAACTGAAATACACACACAAATTAATAAATAAAGAGCTAAAATACTAAATAAGAAGAAAAAAGGGAAGAAAAAAAAATTCGCGCCTGCCCTAGCTATGAGCAGGTGCCTGGACGGGAACAAGATGATGATGAAAGAAGAAAGAAAAAAAAGAGAAGAAGAAGAAAGAAGAAAAATTACCTACAGCTAGAGGATTGGAGGAGACGAGGTCTCTGTTGAAGTATTGAACCCTAGTTTTGAGAGAAATGGTCTTTACTTAGGTTAGGGTTTGTTTTGTATAATAAAAAAACAGACCCCCACTTTTTTTTTTAAAACTGACCCAATCTTTTTTTCCTTAAAATTGACCCCCTCCACCACAAAAGCGAGCTCTTTGTCGCTTCTCGCTTCGCGCTTCTTCTACTGAAGCGAGCGCTTCGTGTGGTCGCTTCGCCTCAGGCATGGAAAAGTGACAAGGCATCGCTTCACGTCGCTTCTCGTTTAATGCGATCGCTTCGTCTCTTTTTAAAACACTACACCATGCAATTGTCCGGTGATTGCATCAAAGTCACTATTTATCAATGTTGTGCAAAATCCAACACCACCACAAGGTTCCCAAGAGTGATCCGACAAAACCCTAGATTCCCCGGAAAATACTCATCCACACACCCCAACGCACATGTCGGAGATCTGCTTCCGGCGGCGCGTCTGTCACACGCGCCGGTGAATGTGCCCTGTTCTGGTCAGATTTTGAAAAACTTTCTTTTGAACAGTCTGCTCGCCTAGTAATTCCGAGCCTACCTATACCTTTTTCTTTTTATTCCGATCACTTTGAGATTTTCCGACAACTACACTGACTTTTCGGCAGCTACAGTGATTTTTTCAACGAAGCTTCCTTTGGACAAATTACTTAGGAGGTTATTCCGAGTCTTTTCACTCAAGTTTCATCAGATTCCGACAACCTTTTTTTTATTTTCCGGCGAGTGAACAGTGTTCACTCAAAAAAAGGTGGTGTTGTGATTTGGCATTCCAAGGTTAACGATACAACTTTTTATCAAGAATTTGAGAAATTGGTTGTAGAAAAATAGGATCCAATACTATGAATAGTTGGATTGTTTCTCTACCGGATTATATTGAGTTCCTTCAGTACAAAGCATGTAAACAGACTCTTCTGGGATAGCTTCCGTTGTTCAAACAGATAGTAGTGTTATTTGTGTCTCCCGATCTTCAACCTCTGAGTTTTGGGTCATTGATTCAAGTGCATCTGATCATATTTCTGGTAACAAATCTCTTTTCACTAATGTTTCATGTTCTCAATCTCTCCCAACAGTCACAATGGCCAATGAGTCTCAAACCATGGCAACTGGAATAGGTCAAGCAAGTCCACTTCCTTCCTTACTTTAAGATTCAGTTCTTTATGTTCCTGATAGTCCTTTTAATCTCATAGCCATTAGTCGCTTAGCCAAATCTATACAGGAACGCAATACAGGACGGATCATTGGTACCGAGCGTGAATTAGATGAACTTTATTACCTTATCCTTGCAAGATCATATGGACTCACATCTTGTCTTCCTTCAACTACTTGTCCGATTACTGATTCACCAGATTTATTACATAAACGGTTGGGACATCCAGTTTGACAAAACTACAGAAAATGGTACATGCGTATTTCACTTATCCACTCTAGAGTGTGAGTCATGTCAGCTCGGTAAGCATACCCGCTCCCATTACCCTCAGCGTCTTGATAATCGAGCAGAGTCGCCTTTTACTTTACTCCATTCAGATGTTTGGGGTCCTAGTCGGGTCAGTTCTACCTTGGGATTCCCCTACTTTGTCAGTTTCACTGATGATTATTCCAAGTGCACTTAGATATTTTTGATGAAAAATCAATCTAAGTTGTTTTCTATTTTCCAGACCTTCTAAGCTGAAATTCAAAATCAATTTAGGGTTTCTATCCGCACATTTCGTAGTGATAATTCCTTAGAGTATTTGTCTTCTCCATTTCTACAGTTTATGAACTCTCATGGGATTATTCATCAAACATCTTGTCCGTACACATCCCAACAAAATGGGGTAGCTAAAAGAAAGAATAGACATCTTATTAAAATTGCTCCGACCCTACTCACACAATCTCATATTCCGTTGCGTTTTTGGGGAATGCAGTTCTTACATCTTGCTATCTTATTAATCGTTTGCCATCTTCAGCTATCCAAATCAAGTTCCATTCTCTATCCTGTTTCCCCACTTACCTTTGTTCTCTTCCACCCCGTGTCTGTGGGAGCACGTGTTTTGTTCATAACCTTACTCTAGGAAAAGATAAGTTAGTTGCTCATGCTCTTAAGTTTGTATTTCTTGATTACTCGAGAACACAAAAGGGATATCGATACTATTCTCCTAACCTCCAACGATACTTTATATATGCTGATGTTACCTTCTTTGAAACCCAATTATACTTAACAGGTCTAAGTAATCACGTAGATATTTCTGAGGCGCTACCGGTTCCAACTTTTGGACATTTAATCACCATCTTCCATTCATTTTCCTTTGTAGCTCCCGTTGCAGCTCCACCACCCACAACTCCCGTTGCAGCTCCACCACCTATAGCTCCAGTTCCACAACCTATAGCTCCAGTGCCACCACCTAGTCTAGTTCAACCTTCTACAGCTCCACCACTCATGACTTATCATCGTCGTCCGCACCCAGCATCAAGCCCAGTTGTTTCTACCTTTCATGTGCCTTGCTAATTCCAAGAGTCATTTCAGGTGACTCGGGAACTATTTCCCCCAATGTAGCCTGCTCTTCCCTAGTGTTCATTGAGTTCTCTGCCACCTGATCTTCTTTCCCCATCCTATCTTTTCCATTTTATTGCCCAGTATGTCTGTCTAGAAATATTTGTATTTGCCTCTACTTCCTCATTTTGTACATTCGACATTTGTGGTTCTTGTCGTTTTCTCTGGTTATTTGGATTCTTTGTGGATATCTTCTAAAAATTTCCCTCAAGGTCCCTACCCCTGAATGTCTCATGCACCTCCTCTGGAATTTTATCAACTCCTTTACCCTTGCCTGGAACTTCTACTATACTCTTTTCTGAATGTGTGATGCTTGGTTCCTAGAAAACTACCCCGTTAGTCTTCCTGCTATTGTGTTTATTAGTTTGTGTGACATGTGATTTGCTAATGGTTCCTTCATGTGATTGTTCTGGTTTTGCTTTTATTGTATTATCTCTTGTTTTCCTTCTTCTGCTTACACTCTGAAAATCATTCTCCATCTCTGTGGCATTGGCACTGACCTGCTTTTCTTCTACTTGAGCTTTGTTCCTCTCATCCCTTATTTTATTTCTACACTGACTTTCCAAATGGCCCTGCATGAAACAATATTGACAATAGCTAGGGGCACCCTCATATTCAATCTTCAGCCATACCCCACCTTCCTTGCCATCTAAAGTGTTGAACCCAAGCCATAACTCATCTAACTTTGGTTTTAGCAAGTCAATTTCAACTTTGATCTTAGCCACATTTCCTCTAGACTTGGAATATGTGGCCATATCAGGAGCTACAGCAGTCCCAATTGCACTGCCCATTTTAGAAACAACGTCCCATCTGAACAGATGCCATGGCAGCTGAAGTATTAAGATCCAAACTGGAACAATAGAGGTTTCCACTTCTAGCCTAAAATCTGGGGTCCATTTCATGATTTTCATTGGAGCTATTCCAATATTCACAAATGATTGAGTTCCCACACGATTAAAATCAACTTCATTATCAAAATCCAGATACACATGTTGATGATCAAAGTGTGCAATTTTAACAGTTCGCCTAAGCTGAAATTGACTAACAAACTCTCTCCTTATGTCATCCATCGTTGGTTTCCCCCTATAGAGCTTCCCAATAATGGTAAATTTACAATCTTGAGCAAGATTCACAAAATAATCCTCAGCAGTGAAAAAGACAGCCGCTTTTCCAAGATGCATACCATGTTTGATTGAAACTGGGATTTTACCTGAATTCCCAATTGCCAACTTTGCCTAAACAGCAACCACAAAAGATGGTTTGGAAGAACCCGGATTGTTTTGTCTATTCATAGTTGTGGTAGGTATTCTAATCCTAGCACCATGTGGATTCATAAGTATTGCACTCTGTCGTTGATTTGAAGTTGGCTTCGTCGAATTAGTACCCACCTGTTCATTCCCATTTGCAGCCTCTGACGCATTTGCCTTCTTATTGCGATTAATCGTATCCAAGTTTGATGATACCTTTGGGAAATTCTGAACTGAACTCTTCTTTGCTGCTTGAGAATCTGAAACTTCATCTTCCATCTTCGATTGCTCAGAAGGCTCTTGTTCAGGTGTTCCAGAATCATCGTTGTTGTTATTGTTATCCAGATGTTCCTCTACCTGAGAATCAATGGATTTATTCACTTCCTTCGCGGATTTGGGGTTGCTAGATTTGGTGGTCGGAAGAAATTTGGTGGTGGTGGTAGGTGGGTTTAGGCTACATGTCGATGTGGGAAATGATTTTACGTTAGTGGTTGCTTTTTCTCTAGGTGTGGGCTTTGGTAAATTTGGTGGGGCCTGAGGTGGTGGGTCATTGGGGTGGGTCATAGTGAGAGAAAATCTAGAGAGAAGGAAGAGAAGATATTTGGGAAAAATCTACTTTTGTATCAGCGACTATGGTGGATCAACCTGCTGTTGTTGTCTAATTATATGGTATTGGACAGTTCTCACCTTCTGAACTAATTTTTGGAGTTGACTTAGGCACAATTTGCATTTATCTAATGTGATATTAGAGCAGACATATTCATATTCTTGGTTTACCCAATATTAGACCCCTATGTTACATTGTACGCCTCAAGATGTCTAACCCTGGGTGCGCGGAGGTGTGTTCAAGTATCTCAAATTAGTTAAGGAATGGATTATTATCTCCTTATATGCTTTTGGACAATCCTTACCTCATTAACTAACTTTTCAGGTTGAATTAGATCCACGGTCAAACTTCTTAACAATACTGACATGTTATTCTCGAGAAGACATGATTGAAACACTAGTTTAGTGGGACAAGAAATGAAACCCAGTCACAATCATTTGGATATCAAGGTGAGTAACAACAGTTCTATCAAATGGTTGTGGAAACATAACCGAAGAATAAGAAATTCTAGTTGACTTTTTTCTGGCATTCCAAATTCAACTACAGGCTAATTTACTTAGGACCCTTTTGGACATAGATTCCCAAATATTTTATGAAAAAACTGATGTGGGTGAAGTTTGATTTGAAATTGAAAATGTGTTTGGACATGAATTTTGGGAAAAGTTTTGACATATTAAAAAGTCCCTTTTTTGTTTGTTCAGCTAAAAAGTCCCAAATTATCATGATTTGGCCCAAAAAAATGTCTTAAGCTGTATTTGGGATTTGAAGTTTTGGTTTTCAAAATCTCTGAAACACTGGATTAATTCTATAAACAAACACATATTTGAAAAAGAAATTAAAAAAAAAAAAAACTTCCAAAACTTATGGCCAAATGCCTACTCAGTATGGAGGATCCAGGAGAGCTTTCTGGGTCCATGCTAACCGTTTCCTCGTCGCCGTGAGAGAGTTAAGATACATTTCCCATCTTGAAAAATTGCTCCAGTATCCTTTTCCCAGACATTCTTAAGTATTGTTGTATTATTCTTTTCATTACGGGACACAAGGTTCACAGCTAAGCTCATGTTAATCCTGAATAGTAGAAGAATGAGATTCTTATGTCATGTGTTGGTCTATAATTGCAGGGAAACAATGCCAGTTTTTATCGTGATGAAGAAGAGCAAATGCATTCAGAAAAGGCTGAAAAAGCAGAACATGGAATATGTGGGATACAAACACCACAAGCAATCAGCACACAATTCTTTGGGCACATTTCCATGGGAGTATATGAGATATTCCTTTTTCTTTAACTCTTTTCACTCATAGAATTCTTTTGATTTCTTAATCTCTCTCGTAATGAATTTCCCCTTTAATGGGAGAAGTTTAAACATTAAAGGAATTAGCATAACGGGTATATCAAAAGAGAAAAAACAAAAAAGAAACTGATAGGCAACTAGATTGGAAGTCACTAACCTGATCTTGTCGAAGGCATTTCAGTTTTATCTTGTACAAGTTCACATACTTCCGGCGGCGATTTCTAGCATGACAAATTAAGTACAATTACTTCCAAAATTGCATCAAATTTTAACATATGGTTAAAAGGGAAAAGCCAAATGTCTCATCATTTATGAATAATTGGTGTCGATTATCCCACGTTAGTAAGGGAATGAGTTGTTCTCTTCTTGTATGATTTAAGACAATTCTCATTTCATGATCTAACTTTTGGGTTGAGTTAAGGCCAATCCATTTTCTTTATAGTCGGCACACTACATTAGTAAATCGGACTGCTATACCGATGAAGCAAAGGCGTGGCAGGAAGCAGTTTTACTCCAAATCACTTCAAAGCAACTAGCTCTTTAAAGGGAAATCATGGAAAATCCTTTTAAGCTAACCTAATGCTTATTGAGGAAAAAACATGAAAGCCTAAAAGCAAAATATCTTCAATAATAAAGGTTGCATGCTCCTTAATTGTATCCATAAGAGAAGAATCTAGAGCTATAGCCCTAAACAAGGTATGATCCCCAATTTTCTCAATCAAAAGCTTATTAAAACAAAATAAGGGAAGTCAAAACAACTAAGAAACATACCCTAAGAACTAAGAAACTAATCAGATAACAGCAATAAGACTCTAAAGTTACCAAGTAAAAGAAAGTAGTTAAAGATCAGAGTGCAGTATAAACAGTAACACATTCAACAGTAACTTTTTCCTCCCTCTGCACTACATCACTTCCCGGACTGGAAAAAAGAAGTGCCCTCTTTTCTTATGCTTTCACAAGATAAAGCGCACCAAGAGAATACTGAGTATGTACATGATAAAGAAATGGGCCGAACTCAACCCTAAAAGCTTGCTCATGGATGAGAATAAAGAAATGGACCTTGAGCCTAACTCAACCGTAAAAGCCCGCTCATGGATGAGAATTTCCCACATAAAGAGACCTTCATATCCCTTAATGGCCGATGTTGTTAAGGAGTGAAATTACTACCAAAGATTGGCAGCAATTTTGCAGTAAATCGCAATGGGTTGTTAGTCTACCAAACCATAATCCACTTCTAAAGGGCGAGGAAAAGGGAAAAGGATTAAACGTGCCTTCTTAATCCCAGTACCCTCCCCACCCCCTCCTCTCGTTGGCCATGCTCCACACTCATATGTACAGAAAGAAATCAAACATCTTGCTATAACCTCCCCCCCCCCCCTAAAAAAGTCATAGTAGTCATAGTATATGCACTTAGGGATCAGACAACAATAATTCCAAAAACATACTAGTAGCGGTATATGCATCCTCAGGAATCACATAGCAAAACTTCCGAAAAAACGAACCTATAACGTATTGATGAATAGACATTGGACCTAACTCAACCCCAAAAACTAACCCATGAGGTGATGATTGTCCAAGACCATATAAGGAGTTCAGTTACCCATCTTGAGCCGATGTGGGACTTAATACCCCCCCCCCCTCCTGCATGCCTAGGACTGGACATTTGGAGCGTGGATAATATAAGATGGGAGCCCAACATCAGGTAAATAATAAGATGGGTCTGCCTCTAATACCATATAAATGTACATTGGGCTTAAGTCAACCCCAAAAGTTAACTCATGAGTTGAGGATTGCCCAAAATCATATAAGGAATCCAAGTTACCCATCTTGAGCCGATTTGGGACTCAACAGTAGATTTGGGACTCAACAGTATCAAGAATTTCTAAAACATATCCTTTTGTCCATAGAAAGCATTGATGAATATTACACAAACAAAATAGTGGATAACACATAACAACAACAAGGAGAATAGGGGTAAAAAGGGCTCAAGTACTAGATATGGGTAAAGACACGATATACTATGATTCTATCTCATTTCCCTCCAACCATATAACCACAAATAGAAAGGAAAAATGGAACAGAGATGAATATCAAAGTTTAGGGAATTGCCTAAAGGATTAACCACTAGGTAGAATCGTTACTGCTAAATAACAAGAGAACTCTTAGAATGCTACATCATTCTCACATACGAGGGTGTATCATTGGATGTGGCTTTTCTATCATACATTAGCATATTTCATTTCTGGATAGTGTATGTCATTTTTGGAAAATAGATGATATACCCTAGTCCATCCAACACGGGTAGCACATGGTATGCCAAGACGAAAAGACGGGTCAAGGTATCAAATATCTTCAAAATTCCATCAGCTGGTAAATAAGTTTTCTTTTTTAATAATCAGTAGTGTGAGAATTTGAATTTCAACATTGACGAAGTGCAAATGAACATGAAACTTATACGAGTATGAAGAATTGAAATGCCAAATAGTTAACTGTACTAGACTGATATCCAATGAACAAAACAAGAAAGAAAGACCTCCTAATGATTTTCCCATATTGGTTTTCCCATATTGGTTGGGGGGGAAGTTACAGCCTCTCTCCAAGGTACTTCCAAGAAGTTCTCATCAACCTCTGTTGAACGTCCAGTAAAACAGATTGCTGTGCATACTGCCACCATGCTATTTGCCAGCCTTTAAGCTTTTTACCTAAAGGACTCCACCAAGGACGAAACCGTCCGTACCTACAATGCAAGGACAACAAAACCGAACATCAAAAAATTTAGAAAGGGTAAACGATTTTCTGATGGATGTTTACTCAAATAGTAAAAAGATTAGGTGGAAAGGCAATTCTATATAATATTTTTTTTTGCGGGGGGGGTGTTGTCCTGGTTAATAGTGGTCTGAATGCTCTTCCTACATATATAACGTCTCTTTGTGGCATGCCGATGAGAATTGATGCACTGAGGAGGAATTTCATTTGGCAAGGTAATAAGGAGTAGAGATGCTACCGTAGATAGTCAAGTGACTCTCACATGCAGTAAGAAGGAAGGAGGCTAGGGAATTAGAAACCTGAGAAAGCACAACAGGACTCTATTGATGTAATGGTTATGGAGATTCCCTTTGAAGACCAAGCTTTGTGGAGAAAGGTGATAAATGACAAAAAAGGTACAGAAGGGCAGTGGTGCACAAGATCTGTTACCAAATCTTATGGAATGAGTGTATGGAAATCAATAAGAACCCTTTGTCAAGATTTTGCAAGTAACTTCAGCATTAAAGTTGGAAACGGCTTGAAGACTTCCTTTTGGAATGATGACTGGATTGGGAATGGCCCTCTCAAAGAAATCTTTCCAGATAGTTGAAATTTGAAATATCTGAGTGACTGGTAAGTTTCAGCTTAGTACAACAACCTGATGCAACTTTAGTTGAAATTTGGAGCAAACAGGGCTGTGATCTCACCTTTAGAGATATCTGAGTGACTGGTAAGTGTGCAGGTGACTGAATTCTTCAGATTTTAAGGGGAACTGCTGAACAAGAGGACAAGCTAGTGTGGGTCAGAACAAGAAAGGAACTTTTTCAGAGAAATCAGCATATGGGACTCTAATCAGCTGTAATCAACACTATGGACCCCGGCATTGGAAAGACATATGGAAGAAGAAAATACCTTTCAACGTGACAGTATTTTGCTGGCTAGTGGTGAAACAGGCTATCCTGACCCATGACAATCTGATAAAGAGAGGGATGCAACTGTGTTCAAAATGTTTATTGTGTGGCAATGACAATGAAGCAATTAGTCATCTATTCATACATTGTTAGGTTACTAGTAGATTATGGCAGTTGTTCATGAGCATGAAAGGCCTAAGCTGGAGAATGGCCGGGAGAACTGATGAGATAATGGCATGTTGGAATGGCTCAGGTGCAGGTATGGAGCATAAGGTGGTGGCACATTGTCCCGGCATGTATTTGGTGGACAATTTTGGGGGAAAGAAACTCAAACGTGAAGATTTGGCAAACCCTGAACGAAGGATCAAGATGAATTTTATATGTTTTAAGTGTGTGATCATCTCATCTAAAAGCTTAAGCTGTTAGAGAGAGCACATTTCTATTTGCTTACTTAATTGTGTCTTCAACACGCCCTCTCGCGTGCGGGCTTGATTCTTTTTTATGAGCCAAGCACGTGAAAATTACTTTTGATAGTGGGTGACGGTGAGACACGAACCCAGGACCTCTGCTTGCTCTGATACCATGTTTGTGATCATCTCACCTAAAAGCTTAAGCTGTTAGAGAGAACACACTTCTATTTTCTTACTTAATTGTGTCTTCAACAGTATATTTTTGTTTCACTTTTGGTTTAAAGCTAAGTTGCTCCGACACAGCAGTTTAGGTGCCGCACCCATGTCGACACGACACTAATATGGGTGTGGGTATGGGATCTGTACCGGATCTTGTCAGACAATTTTGGGTACTTTGACCATGACAGACGGAAAAATTTGAGACGAGATACAATTTGATTCCCAAAATCAGAACCAAAACTAGGGTAAATTTGAAAAAAAATAGCATACTATATAGGAAATCAATCTTTTACTTATCTACAACTTCAGAATAAAAAAGAAATTCACAACTCGACGACAAAACCAAGTTCTAACGTTCCTAGTCCATTACTTTATACTGCATATTCGTTCTTTGATATTAGTTGATATTAGTAGTGTGTATCCTGTTTGTGCGTATCGTGTTCATTGTCTATTCTTCTTTGTTAGACGCGTGTACCTTGCTCCCTGTTGTGTTCTCCAAGATCTGTTATATATCTCTTGTGTTCTATTTGCCTGCGCCGGCAACCTTTGATTGTGTTACCTGTAGTTGGATTGATCGCTCTAGGTAGACTTGTGTGTTTTTCGGTACTTGCTACTTGAATTATTTGAGTTTTTAAGCCTTCGGCCTCTTAGCTTATATTCCTTTGTTGTCGCTCTTTGCTTTTCGTAGTAGTGCTTACTTAATACCCCTTTAGACTATAGTGGTTGTGGCGAACGATGTGAGAGCAAGGTCATATCCTCAGGAGGGGCGGGCGGCGGGGGGGAATGGGGTTAAGGGAGCCTCTAGGCTGAGAGTCGGGTCCTAGAACCTAGGGACGTTGACGGGGAAGTCTATTGAGTTAGGTAAGATTCTTCAGAAAAGGAAGACAGAAGATCAACATAGCATGTATCCAAGAGACTAGATGGATAGGTACTAGGGCATGTGATGTAGACAGGTATAAATTGTGGTACTCAGGACGCGTTGGGGCAAGAAGGGGGTAGGTATTTTAGCTGACAGGGGACTCAGGGAGTTAGTGGTCGAGGTCAGGAGGGTAAATAATAGGTTGATGAGTATTAAGCTTGTAGATGGAGGGTTTACTGTAAACGTGGTTAGCGCATGCGCCCCACGTAGGATCAGACCAGGAGGTCAAGAGGCGATTCCGGGAGGATTTGGGAGCAGATATTTGAAACTTTTTTGGAAAAAAGTAATGTATCCATTGTGACAGTGGAGGAAAACCACTGTATACAAGTGGCTTTTGGATTCATTGATGATTGGATGTGATTAGGGGAGAATCACGTGTTGATATTCCAATACTAAGCCATGCAATACAAGGAACATTAAGGAGCGCGACAAGCTAAGAAGCACCTCTTATGAGAAGCATCACTCCCTATATCTTGCACATATATAAGAGGAAGTAAAGCTTAGTGGAGATATTTGCACATCAATAAGAGGAAGTAAACCTTAGTGGAGATATTTGTCTCTGTACGAAATTCAAAAAATAGAGGGGGGAAAACATGTGGTAATGTCGTCAAAAGCCGAAACAAACAAACTACATATACGCAGCTGCATGCTTTACCCAATAGTTGCACTTAACTTTCAAATGATAGCACGTCACTTTTCCTTTTTCCAGTCCATGTTAGCACTGCTCAATACTAATAGAGAGGGGATACTGCGCCAAGCATCATGCTGCTTTTCTTTGTTGTGGAGCACAAATTCTATACCGAGTATTATTGAGCTTTCTGGAGAATTATATTTTTGTATAGCTCAGTTCTAGCGAGTGCTCACATGTCTTGGGGATTTTATCCCTTTTTTGTTATTGCAATATCATTTGTAATTATGGAGATGAGAATATCAATAAACCAGACATGCTTTCCCTATAAGCTGTTTGCAAATGTAATACAACAGCTTAGCACACCATTCTATTCGCATAAAGATTCTTTCATGCACCATAAACAAGATTTAAACAGCTCAGGTAATCATGAAAATACATCGAGTGCTTTGGCTTAAACAATCTCAGATTCCGCTTTGAGTTGTTGCAATCAAAACTTCCGTTGAGAAAGATGAAGCTCGAGGGAAGGAATATTGTAGAAATCTAAGATATTAGTTAGAAAAGTGAAAGATAGACAAATAGCAAATCAATGTTACTATTGTAAACTTTTTCTAGGCTGACATCTAGTTCTCAATCCTTCTTTCATCAATGAAATATTCTTCATCACAAAAAATGGAAAGGGGAAACATAACAAAAACGAAGTAAATGTCTCAATTCAAAGAGTGAAAATGAAATAGTTCAAGATAAAATTATTGAGCTCCTCAACGAACAGATATTAACTAAAAGATACACGAGGCGAATGGTGACATCTTACTTCTCTCTCAATTGACATGTCAGCAAATAGTCACAAATGCTCAAGATTTGTTGTATTTGAATCTCATCCAGAGAAACAACCTAATGTGCAATGAAAAAGGAGATCAACAACTATGTTACTGTGATACTGAATTGCAAATGAAATTCTTTAAAATGATAGGAAATATCTTGTACAAACCACATTATTCAACTCTATACTTAAGAAGTATTGCGGAACATCTTTCTCAAGCCTTCCTGAACGGTTCACCTATATCAGAATTGGTGACAGCTCATTAGAAAACATAAATAAAAGAAGCATAAAGTATAAAAACAGAACGACACATTGATTTGACCTTGTAATATAAATAAGTGTGTATGAGCCCATTAAAAGGGCCGGCTAACTCTTCCAAAATCTAATACAGATCTAAGTCAAAGGCAAATTTCCCCAGTGGAAAAGAAAACTATAACTAGAAAGAAATTTTTAAATAACTATATAGAGCACACAATCATGTTGAACCATTGGTTCTACTTTTTAGTAGGAAAGGGGGGGGGGGTGGGGTGGGGGGTCATCTGTACAGGTTTTTCATTTTCTTTAATTGGAATTGAATCCAGTTTTGCCGCAAATAAGTAGCCGGTTGATAAAACATATATCATCTGCACATCACATAAAGCATATCAAATAAAAGTATGGCTCAACTTCAGTTGGAAAATAAGTTAAGACTTGAGAATGCTGTTGATGCTTCAGTCAAATTTTTATTGAACGATTTAGACTTAGCACAGTAATAAGAAAAGCTTCAAAGGATTTCTACTGCTCACATTTAACAGTTCAAATACAAGAGGAGAAGTTGATGAAAAGATATCCATCAAAACAGAAGCATCCTTACATCATAGTTACATTTTGGAGATGAAAAACTGCCATTTAGGGATGCGGTTAACAAATAAAATGCACCTTAAATCCTTACATTTAGGGATGCGGTTAACAAATAAAATGCACCTTAAATAGATATAGCGATTCATATAGCTAATCCCGAGTAATTGGAATTGAGGTATAGTTGATGGTTAAGTGATGTTGGAGAAAAAGCTGCTACCTATTGCCTGGAAAGAAAGGCATGGAACCACTTATTAGATGTCAATTATTGGGAAGCTCACAAGTGGTCCGTTTAATTTTAACCTATATAACAAAGAAAGCAATAAAGTAACTCATTTTAGAAAGTGCTGATTATAGGTGAACCCAAGTATGACCTCTCTTTTTTTGTTTTAATTCAAAACACAAAAGGAATAGACAACTAACAACAGAACAAAAGGTTGAGTATCAGATTCACATACCGAAAGAGACAAAGATACATCTAGTGGGACCAACATATATTTGTCATCATTTGCTTCCGATTCTCTGCCCTTACTGTTAGAATCCACTGCATAGTCTCTCATCACCTCATCAGTACTTTGGAAGGTACTACAGTAGAGTTCCAATCCTTTTACTTCAACAAGTTTGTTGACACGCCCATCTCTCATTTTCCCACTAAATGGACAAAGGACAAGTAAGGTAAACGACACAAATGGTGCAGGTGTTGATTCTTAAAAACCAAAGAATGCTTTGCAGCCAATATTTGCGGAAATAACTCTTGCACAAATGAAGCACATATTGTAAAAGGGCAGCCCGGTGCACAAAGCATCCCACGTTCACACAGAGTCTGGGAAAGGGCTGCACCCTTAGGGGTGTGATGTAAGCCAATTAGGGTAGACAACATGTTGTGATTTTTATTGATTAAGAAACACCTGTAACTGCCATTTGTTAAACAGACAGAAATTGTTTTTGGAAAAGAAAAAAATAATTATCTCCGCGACTTCAAAGTATACCATCATAAAACAATTTGTTTAGTTTCTAATGAGATTGACTAGTACTTAGATAATGACAAATTAGTACATGTCAAATACAGAACCGTACAGAATAGCTTCCCAACCCATTGCAATCTGGAAGCAAATTTATAAAACTACTCTAGCACGCTGAAGCCTGACTCTAGATATGCACAGACTGATAGAAACATTGACCAAATAATTGCTGGCATTGTAAGAAGGGCCTAATACTCCTCTAATATCATACCCGCCTTTTAAGCATTAAGGAATTCCAGTTCCAAGGAGGAACACAAAATTCTTCCTGCATTGAATAGACTATCTCATGCATGAGAAATATGAGTTTACACTGTTAAGAAAGAACAATATATTTTTCAAACATAGCAAATACATCAATGTAAGTGACTGCATGAAGAGAACATGGAAAAGATACAACACCAATAAGAGTCATACCTAACTAGCTGCCTCATAATTGTTAAACTTGACAGCTTCATACCAAACACAGTTACTGCCTGACAAAAAAGGAAACAAGTAATTGCTTGGAACATCACATGAAGGTTAATATACATAACAACGACAACAACTGTGCCTTAATCCCAAACAAGTTGGAATCGGCTATATGAATCCTCACTAACTATGTTACTCCATATAAACTCATCTCAGGGCAATATAATACAGAAAAAAAAAATATTCATAGAAAAAAAAGTGTACTAGAAATTCATTATATTGTCTACTGACACATAAAGGCTAATATACATTTTCTTAAGGATCTCAGGAGGTTAATTTTGCTAATATTTTCAACTTCTGACTGATCTGGTTGTTTTGATTGCCATAGTATCCCCCCCTCCCCTTTCCTGACATCCAGTTTCCTTTGACTTGTATGGGTTCTTATGCAATAACGAATCGGCTTTACTCTTGTACATGTCGGTTAGACTAACCTAAAAAGCATGCTTTTTAGGTTACTTGATTTGAATCTTCATTTGTATTTTCCACACATCATTAGACATGATCCAAGATTTAGATGAAACGAGCACTTCTTGTTTCGTTTCTTTCTTCTATGAATCATTAAGCATTCAAATGTTCCAACATATAGAAAAGATTTCAGTATATATAAATGGAGAAGAAAGGAATTCATATATTGAATGCATAAATACCGTAAAGGATATATATATATATATATATATATGAATGAGCCATCGCTATTATGAGAATAGTAGTGCAACAACAACAACCACCCAGTAGAATCCCACAAGTGGGCTCTAGGGAGGGTAGTGTGTACGTAGACCTTACCCCTACCCCGAAGGGGTGGAGAGGCTGTTTCCGAAAGACCCTCGGCTCAAGATAATAAAAAGACAAAAGGAGAGAATATTAGATTCATCACGGAGATCATAGGAAAAATAGGAACATAAAATGTAGAAGAAAAATGCAAAGCAAAAACAATGGCTAGTAAGTGGAACCTGCGTCGAAAATAGAAAATAGTAAGAAACGACATTACCCCTAGCTATCTTAGACAAAACCCTACCGGACTAGGCTCACAAAGACACAAAGTAACGCAAGACTCAACTACCTCCTAGCCTACAACCGTAATACTCGACCTCCACAACTTCCTATCAGGTATAATGTCCTCGGAAACCTGAAGCCTCGTCATATCCTGCTTGATCACCTCTCCCCAATACTTCTTAGGCCGTCCTCTACCTCTTCTTGTGCCTTCCACAACCAGCCGCTCACACCTCCTTACTGGAGCATTTGGGCTTCTCCTCTGTACATGCCCAAACCATCTGAGCCTCGCTTCCCGCATCTTCCCATATGAGAAGAGCAATAACAGATACAAAATACAAAGAGGTCCTATAATCGTGTGTTTATACGAGAGATCGGTTTTGAGCCCTACTTGTTTATCCAATTTATAGATGAGCTAACTGAAGATCTCAAGAAGAAAAAAAGGCTTCTTGTTTTTCTGTGTTTATATTTACATCCCAAGAACATGCTACTTATACAAGGTTCTTATGACTAATTAAGGAAAGAGAATAAAGGCTAATCAAATCAAATAAAAATGGTTACGTTAGAATCAAGCCTAAAAATCCTCCTACAATCAATATTCTCCCTCAAGTTTGTGCAAAGATGTCACATATCCCCAACTTGCAAACCAGTGTGTGAAAGGATCGTTTGTTGAAACCTGTAGTAAGCACATCAACTAGTTGTTTCTCTTATGACACATGAAGCAAAGTCAAGAAACTGTTGTAATCTTTTCTTTGATGAAGTGTCGATCAATTTCAATATGTTTCATTCTGTCATGCTCAAAATTTTAAAAGGCTTTCTTGGTACTCAAGATTAGAAAAACACCCTAAGGCTCACGTGTGGAGCTTATTTTTTGTGATGATTACGCCTCAATCGCCCGATTGTGCGCCTTAAACATGTCAAACGCCCAATGCCTAAGGATCGCCTAATAGTTCCTATACAAATCATGTGTCGAATTCTGTAATTAGTACTGTTGACCATCAAAATTCTTTAACTAATAAGTGATAAATGTTCTATTTTCATCGATAGAAGCATGAAGATTGAGAGTAACTCAAATAACGAGCCATGGTATTGCAGATTTACTAATTGAGAGTATCGTCATGGTGAATACCAGTGAACCTCTTCTAAGAATAGATAGTTGAAGTTTATATTTTCACTTGCTATTAATTTTCATGTCTTAGTCTTATATCTCTCAAGATTATCATTCTTTTAATGTTTGCTATTTGAAAGCAATTTTGTATTTATTCATGAAGGAGTGATGTTTTAAATTATAATATTGATACAGCTTATTGATTATTTACTTTTAAGGAGGTATAATGTATAGTTTGATAACATTTTTTACGAAATTGTAGTTTTCTAATTGTTCAACAATACAGACATTATAGTTGATTTGTATCTCATAATAACTTAAACACTATTGCATTGTTTATACTTGCAAAAACATGCTAGATATTTTATTTTTTATGAGTTTCTTTAATTCTTTTTAATTTTCTTAAAAATTTAATGTGCTTTCTATGTTTTCGTGTTATTAAGTTATTGATTTATAAATTAAAAAATTTAAAGATCCATGGGGCTTATGCCCCACGTCCCGGGGCTTACGCCCCATGTCTCGGAGCTTATGCCTGGCCTCGTACTAAGTAAGAAATTGTGCCTCGCGCCTCCACATTTTAGAACACTGGCCATGCTGAACAGGATTATGAACTATATTGATTGCAGCCTTGCTATCACAATACAATGAAAGTTTTCCTTTTTCAGACAATCTCAATTCCTCCCGTAGGTTTAGTAGCCACAGAAGTTTACAAACACGCCGGGACATAGCTTTATATTCTACCTTGGAACTTAATCTAGCAAGTACACTTTGTGTTTTTATTTCTCCAAATAACTAAGGTTTCCCTCTTATGAGTGTACAGTAACCAGACGTAAATCTTCTATCATTTGTACATCCAGCCCAATCAGCATCTGTATAGGTAGAGCCCAATCCGCATCCGTATAGGCTTCTACCTGGAAGTGACCAAGTTTGGTGAAAAGGAGAATTTTTCCTAGCGAAGACTTCAGATATGCAAAATGTGAAAAACAACTTGCTTATGAGAATTTCGGGATCATAGACTTACCAAACTGATTGAACAAGTTATATCTGGTCTAGTGTGGGAGAGATAAATGAAAAAGAAAGCGAAAAAGTCTAGTAGGAAGTGGCAGGAGCTAAGGGGTTTTTTCCTATGCCATTGGCGGTATGTGGATATTTCAATACAATTAGATTCCCATTGAAAAAGAAAAATTGCAACAGAACTAACAAACCAATGACTGAGTTCTCAGAGTTTGTTGAGGACATGGAATTGGTGGATCATCATCTTTCAGGAGGAACATTCACTTGGAGGAAAGGTGATAGGCATGGTATTGCAGCTAGATAGACAGGTTTTTGGTTTCAGTGGATTGGAATGAAGCTTCAGAAACATCAAACAATCAACACTCCACAGACTCACAATCTGATCATACTCCTCTGATGCTCTAATGTGGAAATAGGGAACCTGTTAAGTCTTATTTTAAATTTAAAAACTCATGGCTAATAGACTAGCGGTTTCAGAGATAGAATAAGAGGGTGATGGGATTCTTTTGTCGGTGAAGGAAGGCCTGACTTTATTCTAGCCTTTAAACTAAAAGCTTTGAAGGAGAAGCTTAACGAATGGATTAAATCTGCTCAAGGAAACTTGAAATTAGAGAAAGCGAGTATCATTAATCCACTTGTAGAATTGGAGGAAATACAAGATCAAAGAAGCCTGAATGAAGAAGAAATATGTACAAGAATTGTCTTGTCTATGGAATTTTAGGAGATTGCAAAACATGAGAAGGTGGTTTGGAGACAAAGCCCTAGGGTTCTTTGGTTATAACAAGGTGACAGGAAAACAAAATTCTTTCATAGAATTGTCAATGCTCACAGAAGAGACAACAACTTTGACCAGCTAATAGTTAAAGGACCAATTTCCGTCAACACTATAGAATTACTAGAGAAATACTCACTTTCTACCGATAACTATATACCGAAGTAGAGGGGTGGTGGCTACATGTTAATGTTAGGACCTATCCTATTATTACTCCAAAGGAAAATCAAATATTGCAAAGTCCATTTGAAGAATAGAGATATGGAGTAGTGTTAAGGCACATGCAAGGGATAAAGCTCCTGGACCTGATGGATATTCTATGGCTTTCTTTAGCCATTGCTGGGATGTGGTACGCACTGATGTAGTAGCTGTTGTGCAGAATTTTCATGCACAAGGAGTCTTTGAAAAGAAGTTGCAATGCTACCTTCGTGGCATTGATACCTAAGAAGGTGGGAGCAAAGGAGTTTGAGAGATTTTAGGCCTATCAGTCTAATTGGTAGTGTCTACAAAATTTTCTCAAAACTTTTAACAAAGACTCAAGAAAGTGGTGAATAAACTAGTGGATTCATAGTAGATGGCCATCATAAGAGGTAGATGCCTTTGGGGGTCAAGAATAAATCAAAGGGGATATGAAATGAGGTGCTAGAAAAATAAGAGAAGAAGCTATCTAACTGGTAAAATCAGTATCTATCCATGGGGATAGATTAATTCGGTTCTAGATGTTATGCCTACTTTATGATGTCTTTATTTTCCATTCCTATTAATGTAATGAAAAGGATGGATGCTTTAAGAGTAAACTTTTTTGGCTAGGTAATAGTGATATAAAGAAAATTCATCTGGTTAAATGAGAATCTAACTTAGCTTGCAAGAAGGAAGGGGGTCTTGAAATCAAGAATTTTAAAGCTCAGAATCAGAGCTTGATAATGAAATGGTTATGGACATTTGTAGCAAAAGTCCAGTCACTATGGAGAGATGTTACTAAGGAAAAATATGGGATTGAAGGAGAACGGACAACCAAAGCAGTTAACAATTCTTATAGGGTCAGCTTACGGAAATCTATCAGGAATTTGTAGCCCAAACTAGTGCACAAGTCCAAATTTAGAGTTGGAAATGGAATGAAGATATCTTTCTAGGAACACAATTGGCTAGGTCAAGGATCTTTGGAATAACTTTGTTTAGACATACATTCTCTAAATCAGTCGCAAGTAGCAAAAATTGGGAGGCTTGGGCAAATCAAAGTTGGAATATAACCTTCAGAAGACTAATTAATGACTTACAGATTGACAGAGTAATAGAATTCTATAATGCTCTGGAATAGTTCAAAGGGACCTCAACTAGTAAAGACTGTATAATGTGGCAATGGCATAGGCAAGGAAGAGTTTTCAGTTAAATCATCATTGTTGCCTACAAGGAGTTCAACCTTTTAAACAACCAAATTGGGTGTTGGCGATGGAAACTGATATGGAGTCTAAAAATTCCATACAAAGTTGCTTGCTTTACTTGGTTGTTGGCAAAAAAAACAGTTCTAACTCGGGACAACCTTATCAGGAAAGGTTACCAACTTTTCTCCGGATATTACTTAGGTGGTCAAGAGGCAGAGACAATCACTCATCTCTTTTACATTGCAACTGGACTACTCAATGATGAAGGATATTCATCAACTTGAGGGGTATCGGGTGGGCTATGTTGAGGAGAATACTTGAGGTTCTAGCTTGTTGGAATAGAGGGAGCATCTCTTCTAGTTATAAAGATAGATGAAGGATTGTCTCTGCTTGCATTTGGTGGACAATCTGGGATGCAAGAAATCAACATGCTTTGAATATAAGTCCACTAACATCCAGAAACTGAAAATGAATGTTTGGTCTTGTTTTATTTTTGGTGTAAGCAAGAATATGGAGAATATCCTGAATCTATCTTTGATGTACAAGAATCCTTGTGAGAAGATAAAGGATAAAGAGTTGTTTTTCCTCTCTTCTTCCTTGTAAACATGGAGAACTACACACCCTTTGTGTTGTTATTATTAATACACAACTACGTTACCTTCTCAAAAAAACAAAAAACAAAAATCTAACCTCTTATATCTCTCCTTTTCAATAGACTCTTCAACTCATGTTTGTAACTTATGATTGCTTTTAATAG
This sequence comes from Nicotiana tabacum, assembly GCF_000715075.1. NCBI lineage: Eukaryota > Viridiplantae > Streptophyta > Magnoliopsida > Solanales > Solanaceae > Nicotiana > Nicotiana tabacum. The sequence continues at coordinate 182,365,768 of NC_134085.1, forward strand.
TTGATTCTACTGGTTTGCAACCTGTCATATCAATTTCTTTCAAGAGATCTACAATATACATTCTTTGAGAAATAAAGATTCATTTTTTTATCCGACAACCTCAATTCCCAAGAAGTACTGCAATTTCCAAAGATATTTGATCTTAACTTCTGTGCGTACAACTTCTTCAAGCAAATAATCTCATCTTTATCATCTCCCATAATTACAATGTCATCAACATAAACTATGAGAAGAGTGACTTTACCGCTTTGATTGTCTTATGAAGAGAGTATGATTAGCATTGTTTTGTGGGTGTCCAAAGTAGATCATTTCTTTGCAAAATCCGTCAAGCCAAGTTTTAGGGTTTTGCTTCAATTCGTATAAGGCTTTCTTCGGTCTATATACTTTCCATGATTATGTTCCGTATCAAATCCAGAAAGAATTTCCATACACACCTCTTCTTCTAAGTCTGTATGAAGAAATGCATTCTTCACATCAAACTATTGTAAGTCCTAATCAATATTAGCTGCACAAGACAAACGAATTCTAATTGAGTTCATTTTAGCAACAAGGAAATGTTTATTGATAGTCCACTTTATAATTCTGAATGGATCCTCAGCCACAAATCTTGCTTTAATCTAGCCACCAGCTTTGTGTTTCATAGTGAAAACCCATTTGCAGCAAACCAACTTCTCATCCGGTGGTGAAGTGACAAGTTCCCAAACCAACTTCCGTTTAGGATCGACAAAAGCTTCACTCCAATTTTGGGTCATAGACAGAGAAGAAATAGACAAGGTAAAAGCTCTATAGCAAGGAGAGAAGGAACTATAGGATCGGACTCTTTTTTATTGAGCAGTAATCAAACTTAACTCATCAAGAAATGACTTATTTAAAAGCCTCAAAACACCACATTTGTTCAGGGCAAGAGTTGTAGAGATAAGAGAACTAGTAGGCAGAATGACATGCAAAGAAAGATCTATAACTCTGGACTTGAATTTCGCAATGTTAAAAACAGACAAAAAGGGATAAATAAACATTATAACATGCAAAAAGAATTCCCTAAGCAAATATAAGGTTGGAATTCACATCACACATCTGCCTATAAAATCTGGCTAGTTCTTTGACACAAGCTGTAAATCATCTCCCTTAATTAAAGTCGACCTCACATTGAAAGCACATAAAAGGCTTCTTTCCTTGAGAAACTCATAGATGTGTCTTCCCAACTCTTTTATTTCTAGTAACTCTTTTTATGGCCAAATTTATGTGCTTCATCCTAGATATTAGGTGCATTTGACGAACAAGGGACATGAAGGACAATAAGGTAAGGGAGGAGCCCGGAGAAAAAAGAAAAACTAGCATTGAAGGATTGCAAAATTCTGAAAGTTAAGGACCAAAAGAATAGCCCAACAAGCTCACGAATTCGAACGGAAAGCAAAATGAGTACACAAGGAAAATAAACAATCTCAAATACAATTAGGTAGAACTATACCGAAGAGGTCAACATGTCACGATAAAGAATATGAACATTTCTGATGGACAACTGGATGTTGTCAAGGACCTGAAGAAGGAAATCAAGAAAAAGTATTAGAGGAAGAATAAAAGCCAATGGGTACACGACTAAATAGCACAACGAAGCCAAAGAAATTTGCAAAAAAGAAAGAGCCCAGCGGGTCCAGTCAACGCCTTCAACAAATATATAATACAACCTTTGCAGTAATGTATGACGTAAATGAGTTTCCAGCCCGACTATCTGCAAAAACCAAAAGATTTTTTAAGAAGTCCACAAAAGAATATAGAAATTAAACGTACAGACAATCAAAGTGTTAACCTTTACTATGAGAAAACAGACTAAGGTTAATGTAGGGAATACAAGCTTAACATAAAACATTAAACCAAAAACAGCTACACTAAATATGAACATAATAGACATTCTGTAGTGAGACAAAATTAGGAAAAAGGAAGTAGCCTAAGTTTTGTCCTCAATCATCTAACCGTATAGTTAAAAAAAATCGAAGTGGCCCTAGTCCTGAGAGGACTTACCAAGCTTGTGGTTATTTTGCTGCAGCAAATTGAATACTACACTCAGATGCCACCATCTTTCCTTCTGATCAGTAAATTAAGCTTTTAATAACAGAAATAGCCACGTACTAAACTAGTGCTGGACATTACAAAATGAGAGGTCATGTTGTACAAAAACAAAAAGGAAGGGATCCCCTATACAAAGTTACTCCTGTAATGAGCTAATAAAGACATTCATACCGTTTTCATCAAAAAGATCTCGTAAATTGCAAAAAGAAGCCAGTAATCCTAGACATCTAACCCAAGGGTATGGCCTATTGGGTAATGAAGTAGGATGACAACCATGAGGTCTCAAGTTCAAATCCCAGCGAAAACAAAAAAAAAACAAGTGATTTCTTCCATTTGCCAAAACATTAGTGGGTAGAGTTATCCGGTATGTGTGCTAGAGGTAGCAGGTACCTGATGGAATAGTCAAGGAGCACGAGCGGGCCCCTACACCACCACCATCAAAAAAATCCTAAACACATACACTTGAGGTTCAACATTGAGTTGTTTCTGCCTGCAAAACATCTTGAGTTTCTCTCATTCCAAAGTACCTAACAAACTCATACTGTGCTTTCCAGTATGTTCTTAGTGGTTTAGAGACACTGCAACTCCTGTAGCAAACCAATACGCTTGTATTGTCTAAGGCATAACCTAGTGCTATCTTAAAATTGATGGAAAGAAAGCACCCATAATTGTCTTGCTGCACTCCAATGTAGGAACGGGTGGTTATTGATCTCCTTTTCTCCAAAACACAAGAAATACCTATTGGACATGGCCATTTCCTTTATCGATTAGTTGTTTTAGGCGAGACATGCTTCATAGGCTGCTACCGACAAAAAACATGATGCTCTATATGGAGCAATTGATTTCCAAATCGCCTTTTATGGTAATTGACGAAAGCTATTTGCCCCATTATTTCACCACTTACAGCATGACACAACTGAGAAAACCCCACTGCATTGTCCTTGTCATGTGAGTGAGTCTGCCTTTTCTCTACCCAAATGTACATGTTCTTTTTTTTAAAACTGGTAACTTTTCTATATTTCATATGTAGCAAAACAGTACTTAGATAGTACTAAAACCATATACACAAGAGTCTCTAACTATCACTGACACTCTCTATATTGAATCAATAATGGTGTCAGTATCATTGTGTAGATCTGATTACACCAAAAATGCAATAGCAAAATAAAGTTTAACTTGATCTTCTGCTCCCCATTCTCCACATTCTCAAAACATCTGAGTTTCTCTCTTTCCAAATTGTCCACCAAATGCAAGCAAGTATAATTCTCCATCTGGTCCTGTCCTTTGCTTGTAGTCGTGTTTCCTCCCAGCTTTTAAGAGTATCTATAACCTTCCCAGACATGGTCCAGGAAATACCTTTGAGGTTAAGAATAATTCTCCATAGATGAGATGTTATCTTACAGTGAAGGAAAAGATGGTTAACTGTCTCTACTGTTTCCCCATACAAAAAGCATCAAAAACATAAAATGAAACCCTTTTTCGTCAAATTATCTTGTGTAAGGACTGCTTCCTTAGCCAGTAGCCACACAAAACAAGCAACTTTGTGAGGAATTTTTGTTTTCCAGATGCGTTTCCAAGGCCAATTGGCTATCTGCTAGATGTGTTTCCAAGGCCAATTAGCTATCTGTTGGTTGGAGTAATTCATCCTCTTGTAAGCTGCATTAACTTTGAATAAACCCTTACTGCTACACTGCCACCATAGTAAATCTTCACCTGCTTGTAATCCACTAAATTGCTCTAGTGCACAGAAGAATTCAACCACTCTTTGTGCTTCCCAATCGTTGATTTGTCTTCTAAAAATGATGTTCCATCCTTGAGGTGTCCACATCTCTGCTAGTCCTTTGCTGATGTAGAGCTAAATGTCATGGAGTAATTGGGCTAGCCTATTCACCTCAGCATTGTCTTCTAAAGTTTAGGTTCCACACCCTCTATTCTATACTGATTGTTTGTGACCTCTGTATCCACAACCAAACTAAAAAAATCCAGGGATATGATCTTGAGAGAAGTGTGACCCTCCAAGCATCTTGCCAAAAGTTAGTACTTCTTTCTTCCCCCAACCGAATTACAGTGTTTGATTCAAATCTGACCAAAGGCTGCTAATATGTTTCCATAATGTAAAATATGAGGAGCGTTCACAGGATTAGTATTTCAAACTTCATTTTCCCGGTCTTACAAGCTCTAACCTTTTTCCACAACTCACCCTCTTCCTTATCATACCTCCATAGCCATTTTAGTTATTTCACTAATAAGTTATTAAGGAAAGGGTGGAGGTCGAGAATTAAGGTAGAAGACTAGTAGGTAGTCGAGAGTGTTTATTCCCACTTCAGTAATATTAATGTTAGTCTTGTATTCCATTATTGTTAGATTTCTACGACTACATATCGTTCCTTTCGCTTAGCTTTCTTATTCTCTTGTTGTTATTACTGCTTGTTACTACTCTTTCTTTCATCTTTTCTTGAGTCGAGGTTCTATCGGAAACAGCCTCACTACTTTCTACGTAGGGATAAGGTCCACTTATGGGATTATACTGGGTTTGTAGTTGTTGTTCACTAATAAGTTATTATTGTGATTCTTTTAAGATTCCTGATGCCAAGCCCACCTTTTCTTTTTCCAGTCACAATGTCCCATTTTATTAGATGGAATGACCTTTTTTCTTTCATTCCTTCCCATAAAAAGGTCCTTGTCAGCCTATCAAGGGACTGTAGCACAGCACCTGGAATAGGAATAGAGACTTCAAGTAGGTGGGAGTGAATCAAGTACACTACTGATCAATGTCACTCTCCTCCAAATGATGGATACTGTCTCTTCTAGCCTACAAGATCTCAAATCATTCAATGATGCTTTGCCAAAAAGAAACAACCTTGTATTTGCCCCTAAAGGCATTCCGAGATAATCAGCTAGTCTTTACATATCCAGGAGGATGTTGACAATCAGGAGTCTGTAAATCATTTGTTTCCTCATTGCCGGCAGACTAGACAGATCTGGGATCGATTCCTTAATATCTATGGTGTGAAATGGGTCATGTCAAATCGTGTTAGTGATAGAAGTCTGCTGGAAAGTTGGTAGGGCCAATCGGTAGGCAAAAGGAAGAAAACGACATGGATGACCATTCCCTTATGAGTCAGGGAACAAAAGATGCCTTGAAGATCAGAGGACCCAGATTCCTACGCTAAAAATAGTTGCTTGCAGAATCTCTATATTTTGTGTGTAAGGGAAGGGTAGTAGAAGACTTGGTGCAGTTATTAGATTTTATGGAAATGTAGAAGCTTTATTAGTAATTGCTATCCTATGACGTTTTGCTTGTACTTTGAAGGCACCCCCTTGGCACTTTTTTGAAGTTTCTTAAAAAAAGTTAACTTACCTTAAAAAAAAAAGGGAAAGGTGACAAGAGTACCCTAGTCTCAACCTTCTCTACGAAGGGAAAATCATCTAAGGCACCATTTATTATCATTGAGAACCTCAATACGGAAATACAAAATCTCATCCATTTCACCCATTTTTCCCAAAAAGTCATCTCTTGTTAATCAGTTAAACTCAACAAGAAGGACCAACTGACATGATCGCTAGGTTTTCTATATGTCCAGCTTACACATGATGCCAACTTCTCCCGGCTTTCTCTACTGTTCGGGCATTTATTTGCGATGAGCACAGTGTCCATGATTTATTGTTCTTTGACAAAAGCCATCTGCATATCAGCCACTAACCTACAAATTATCTTTTCCAATGTCTCTGTTAGAAGTTTCAAAATGACTTGTAGAAATTTCCACCTAGCTTAAAGGACTAAAACCTTCGGCTCCTAACTTTTTGACATCAACGCAAGAAGCGTAGAAACTCTTTACAAACTTCCCTAGCTGGTGAAAAAAAAATTAACATCCTCGATCACATCATCTCTGATCATCAGCAATGCTTATAGAAAACCATATGGAATCTATCTGGCCTTATCTCCTTCAAAATCTAACCTACTCCATTTTCTCAATCGAGGAGGGCCTCTTTACTCATTACCTCTCTAGATATGAAAATCTAAGGCGGTCTATTTTAAATGGTCGTCTCCATGTTTTCGTCTCCAGCAAATTCTTGTAAATATGACAATTTTCATTTTAATAGCTTACTCGTGTCTTCACATAAAATTCCGGTAATCCTCAACTTGTCAATATATCATATCTCATATTGGTTCACAATTTTGTGGAAAATTGTGTTCCGTCCACTAATTTTAACCACTAACTTCTCGACATCTTCCATTACCCCCATCATTAAACTATTTAATTGAAATCAAAGTATGGAAATACTTATGAAAGACACTTAACAATTGCATGTCGAGTTCAAATAATCTAATTTTAGATGAGATGAAGGCATTAACATTACAACTTTATCATTTACTATCTTTCTATCAAGTATGTATGCTATTTAGTCCCAAAAAAAAAGGACAATCAGATAACTTCTGTAATTGAAAGAAAAAGTAGAAATCTCCGGGAAGTGAATTCCCCTACTATCGACCTTCTGCCACACTCTAATTTTCCTGCTTAAGCAAAGACTTAAAGAGAGGCAAAATGAAGATTAATCAAGCTTTCAATCAAATTGACTTCCTAATCAGTGAATAAGTAAGATTTTCGACATTATTGTAAGTAATCATTCAAAATTCATTTCGCATGAAAAGTCCTAACCTGTCTATATCACACCCTTTGTTTTTTTTTATTTATAATGAAAAACCAAGATCAATGTAGGGCCCAAAAACCATGAATTTCATTTATATTTGTTGGTCGTTGAAATATGGTGGTGGTAAACCTAGTTTTTAAATGGAAGTAATCAAAATCAAAGTTTGGGTTGAAGAATATTGCAGAAAATATTTCGAGGAAAAGGTTTTTCTGCAAATTTTACATTAAAGGATTTTATCCTAAGTCCTCAAATTTCAAAAGTCCACTTGGGGTATGAATGCATCACTAATAAATGCAAATGCATTTTTCTTTTACCCTGCAACAGCAAGTTGATTTTGCTTGTGTTTTTGAGTTAAAATTAGTTTTGGATTGTTTCTGGATGTTATACCTTTTTGAATCTAATCAACAGATTTTCCCTAATCAATTCCAAATAATGGATCTTATACTTCTTGCTAGATAAGGTAAGTATTCGTTCATACTTATTTAAGTCTATTCCTTGTGTGCCTTTTACCTTCTCTTTTCATTGACTAATTGTATGTTACCTACCTACCCAGATTGCACGCTCCGTCCAAATTTATGTGGCGGTGTTTGAATGGGCAAGGGTTTAAAAAAGAAAGACTTTTGAAATTTGTGGCCTAAAAAAGGCAGACATTTGAATGGCTATAATTCTTATCATCAAGGGCAAAATGAAAAGTTTAAAGTTAATTTATTTCTAAAAAAAAGGAAGCATGACATCTATTTTGGGACAATATCAGAAGGAAAGTAAAGGGCAGCCCGGTGCACAAAGCTCCCGCTATACGCGGGGTCCTGGGAAGGGCCTGACCACAGGGTCTATTGTGTACAACCTTACCCTACATTTCTGCAAGAGGCTATTTCCACGGCTTGAACCCCTGACCTCCTGGTCACATGGTAGCAACTTTACCAGCTACGCCAAGGTTCCGCTTCACATGGCAGAAGGAAAGTATGCCACTGAAATTGCGACGGAGGCAATAGTTTTATTGTCCTTTTTGTTTTTTTCAACCTAAACTCCATTCTGGACCTAATACTTTGAACGTGCTTTGAGCATTTGAGGAGTTGGTTCCTGGAAAAGACTAAGGAGCATCCCTTGAGTCGTAGAAAGCATGTGTGTGTGACATGTAAAAAGCCTTGATATAAAGTATACACGAGGGTTGAGTACTACAATTTGAGTGATACAAGTAAAGAGAGTGCTTGTGAGGTCCTTTTATCCACTCTTTTATCCACTTATCTACTTCTTTTGTTCCAAATTGCTTTTTGCAGGTTCAAGAAAAGTAATGAGTGGAATTGTAAAATATGTCATACATAGTAGTAGAGAAAAGAATTTCAACTTATGACTTTAGAGTGTTTGCTGATCCTAATGAATCATACTTGAGGAGGAAATATAGTAGAAAGTTGAGAAGTGGATCACAACATGGAAAGGTGCAAGAAAGTAATACTCCACAATCTCATTCATACTGCTCTTAGTGATGCCTACAATGACCGATGAAATTGGTGATTGCGATAATCTTGATGGCTACTATGATAATTATGAAGTTGTCGAGCCTAAGAGAGGACATGAGATTAATGATCATAGAGATAAAATGGCCAGTAGCTCCTGCTGGTGCTACGGACAAAATGGCTAGTAGCTCATGCTGGTGCTACGAACCCGAGAAGCAAGGACTTGATCACTTGAATGTGGAGTCAAGGAGAGCTCAACTCTTTCGAATTGTTCTCCTCTCACTCTCTTACGTTAAAAAAAAAAATTATTTCAACTAGTTGTTTGGAGATAATGAAAAGAAAATCAATTCTTTCAGATCCTTCATTTAAAAAAGTGAAAAGAAATAGATTCAAATGCCTTTCTCGTCAATGTAGAGAATTTCAATTCTTAAATCTAGATAATAAGTCGTCATGCTGACCATTTTCATCACTTTGTACATATCACACCATGAGCAATGTGGTCAAACGGTTTTAGTTATTGCATGATTGTGGAGTTTTTCCTTGTGAACTTACCAACAGTTAATCGAGACCTCTTCTCTTTTATGTTTATACATTCCAGTAGAATGGCACTGTCGGAATATTCTAGTCTCAAAAGTCACTTAAGTCTCTTTGCTTCAATATACATTTCAATTAAAGTAATCAGTTAAAGTCTTTCAAATATAAGATGCTAAAGCACTCACCACATACTCGTCTTGATAATTTTGCAAGTTCTGCAGCAGCAAGTTTGGCCTTTTTCCCAGCGAATTCTCTTCTCTCTACTTCATCCATCCTCCACTGTCATAAGCATGAGAAGAAAATTGCACCAAAACTTTCAGAAAGCAAAAAGATAAGAGAGATAGGGAACTAAAGTTGTAACTTTTCACGTACATGCATGTATATGTCAGGTTATTTTAGCAAAGGATGACTAACCAGCAATTTGCACTTTGAACTTGCTGCTATGAAGGAGAATGTAGTTCTCTTTGTATTTGTAAAAAAAGTGAATATTCATTGCTTTTGGGAGATATTAGCAGACTAGCGGACAAGATAAAGAATTAGGAAAGACCATGAATTTTGGCTTCAATCAATAAAAAAGGTCTTAACTTTTAAATTTAATGCATTTCAGTCCTTTTTAAAACTTTCGAGTAATTACCAAGCTGAATTTTTAGAATTTGGGTATTATATGAAGGATTTATTCAACAAATTTTGTTTTAATTTGAAAAAATCTTTGGGGCTTACGCCTCACTAGAAAAATGCGCCCCGAACGCAAGGGAGTACGCCCCGAATTGCTGGGCTTACGCCTCTTGAGACTTTCGCCCCACACCATCGCCCCGGGGCGTTTTGGTGCGCCTCGCCCTAGGGCTCGCCCCGAAAATGCCTTTTAAAACACTGGCCGTGACAGCTAGCTTCGCCTCTTTCTTAGCCTTCTTATAAAATTATATTGATCATTACTCTACTTTCATATTAGACCAAGCCTTTAGGTTGTTTATGTAGACTTGGTCTAAGTTCGTCGCACTCCTACAACCTCATAACAAAGTATGTCAATGAGCAAGCCCCATCCTGTTAGAATGGTATAAACATTTTGTGTTGGATAAAATTGTAAATAGATATTAAGTGTTTGTTTCTTATTAAAAAGATCAAAATTTCCGTTACATTTAAAAAGAAAATTGAAGAGGAGAATTAATATATATATATATATATTAAAAGCACGAAGCCCCTATCGAAATGTCGTTCACCTTTTTTACCCTTCGTATAAACATTTTGTGTTGGATAAAATTGTAAATAGACATTAAGTGTTTGTTTCTTATTAAAAAGATCAAAATTTCCGTAAGATTTAAAAAGGAAATGGAAGAGGAGAATGAGTTGGTTCCAAATTCATTTAGATCGGTGCATATTCCAGCAATGTCACTTTAAGAGTTTTGTTTTTCCTTAAATGCATAGGTTAAAAAGGAATAAAGAATCACAATTAATACTTTTATTTTTTTACTTAACTAATATTTAGGTTTTTGAGATCTACTATGAATTTTCTAATGTGACTTTTTGTTACTCCTATTTCTTTTCAATGCAATTGGAGATTCCGATCTCCTACGTAAGGCAGGCACTAAAACAAACTCGTAATAGAGTTCAAATTACAGAAAAGATTCATATACATATGAAGCTATATGAATGGCTAATAAAAAAAAAAATTGGAACAGGTTTTCCATCGAAAATAACCAAGAGAAACTACTTCATATAACACTGTATGCAGTTGTATCAAGATAAACTAAGCATTCCATCTTGCTTTAATTGTATGAGTTAGCCGCTTTATCAATATTTCATCAAGCACGAATATTAGTGTTTCCTGAGACCAATGATTTTGATACTTTTCCTGATGTGCCAAAAAATCATAAAATAATGTCAAATCTCTACCATCACAATCATTGTATGTGGTTGTATTTAAGTAGTGTTAATTTTGAATGATCTGGGTATGTTGTATTTTCGATCCTGACCTTTCTTCTTTTATGTATATATTCTTCTATTGTTTCTCTTCCTCTAAAGTATCTATGTTATGAGTTTTCATTCACAAGTTCTTTTCGAATAAATTTGAGTTGGAAATTTTTATTGCATTATACTGCCAATATGTATGGTGAGTATGGATTAAATTAGCTCTTATTTCTTTTATTTTATTCTCTTTTGTTGATTAAGGAGCGTCGTTGATCAAATTTGAGATGAAAATTTTTTGTTCTTTTACTTTTCAATGGTAACAATAGGACCAAGCACCTATATGTTAGTATATTTTTGTCAATTGTCATACAATTCTTATAGTATGAGAGTATTTGAATTATAAAGCTCAATGCGGTGTCTATAGGTGAAATCAAATTTAGGAAGCTCCAACTGTTTTTTTGAAATTCCAATTTTATTTTAAATGAGGATCAATTTGTTCTGGCACAACATTTAATATGTAGTTCATATCTTTACTATGCCTTTGCTTTTTTGATTAAATTCTACCTCAATTATTGCTTTAATTCTATTAATAGTTATTTATATGGTGAAGAATATAAGGTTTTAATAATTTTTATTGACGCAATATTCACGTGCAACGCACGTACTAGAAAACTAGTATATATAAAATAGATAGTATTGTCATGTCGGTTTGGTTTGTTCTATAATTCATACTAAACCAAATCGTACCAACTACATGTCGATCTTCCGAGCCAGTTTGATTCATCTTCCAAGGTTCAGTTTGAGTTTTTTGATATTTATTGAACACTCATCATTACTAATGTTTCCCGCGCATAGCGGGAGCTTAGCGCACCGGGCTGCCCTTTTTTTCTTTTTTTACTCATCATTATTAATGTTGAATTTACTTAAGATAAACAAAAAGATTAGCAACAGTGAATAATGGCATAATACCTCTTTCTCGTCCCGCTGAGATGCACACACTAATACATCCTCTAAACTGATTATGACAGGATCCCAGCCAAGCTTTTTCCACGGAATTTTAATACTCAACTTACCAACATGACCTACAAAAGCAAACAAATAGGATCTCATCAAGAAAAGAAAACTTGGATACACAATGTCTAAGAAAACAGCTTATAGATTTTTTATAAGTACAAAATGGCCTAAATGTTACAAAGTCATCAAGAAGCATCAAACTCAAAGGAAGCAAACGGGAAAAGTAGAAAGAAACCAAAGTCAAAGGAACAATAAACTTCGAATTCTATGAGCAATAAACTTCGAATTCTATTAAAATCTAGTTGACATCCCATTAATTCAACAAAAGCTATTTGGCATGCATTTAGTGGAATCAGAAAGATGACAAAAATTCCTGATTCTGATTCTTTTGGTGTTAGGGCCTTCTCGCGTGCACCTCAACGAATTCCACCGGTTACCTGCTACTCCCACCAGCACAAGCATCAGGTAATTCTTCCTACCAAGGCTTAAGTTGATGGGAAGAAACCACCTAGTATTTTTTGTCTCAATTGGGTTTTGAACCTGAGACCTCATGGTTATTCCCTGTTTTATTGACCACTTGGTCACACCCTCGGGTGCCCTGAATTAAGATTACCAGAAATTAAGATTATATGTAGCACACTAACCATATCAGCCAAAGTTAAGCTTCCCTAATGTTTGCTATATTACTTCACAATACTTAAATATAACTAAGTAATACCAACTAATGTCAAAAATTGGTGAGGGCGGACAAGTGAACACCTTACGGAGAGCTACATTGAATAACTGTGAAATGTTACTAAGAAGAAGCGGATAGTGCTTGACGGGGGAATATATCAGATGAGCAAGCTACAACAGTGAACAAAGTTTAAACATTTGGCATTAATAAAAAGTCAAAAATGAAGGTGATAGGATGAATATAGGACAAGGTGTTCAGGAAAAGCACAAGTAACATTAATTTGCTGCCTTTGTGTGAAGAGATAGAAGGATGTCAATCACTTTATTCAACACAAAGTGGAAATAAATGTTTGGAATCTCATGTTGAATGTACGAACATAGACATAAAGCTACAAATAGATGAATTAAGCCGGTCTTTTTATCATTTATTATCATAACCCCAATAGAGGGAAAATATGTTGGACCCTTTGAAGTAGCAGGACTATAAGGTTCAGAACTTTTACCTTTCTTCAAAGCAAATGGCAACTGGAGATAATCGAAAGCCTCGAGAATAAGTTCCACATCTTCTAATAATACTTCTTCTGCATTGCACAGATTAAACTCACTTTCTACCACTTATAACCAAATCTACTAGAGACATGATAATGGCAAAAATAAAAGAGAAGAAAAAAAGAAATTAGTAAAAGATGCATATACTGGACTAATGACAGTCCTTCAACAAAATTTTACTACCTGACGCATTACCACTACTATATTGGTTTTTTCACTAGATTCCATTATCATCTACATAATAATCTCTTTGAATTTTCTCAATTTTTTTCTCCAAGCAGATTAGCACTTTGGATTAGTATAAACAATATAAAAGAAAAAAAATTGCGGTGAATAACAATAAGCAGACGGTAGAATTGGGGGTTTAGTTGAGTACTTACCATTCCATAAGGTGATTTTCAGCTGCTCCTTTTGGATGTCCTTAATATATTGGCCTAGATAACCCAATATCAGTTGCCTAACGAGCCCTTCAAACATCCTACAAACTCACAAATCAAAAACCGTATACTATAAAAAGAATGATCTTTTAAGCTGTGGGAGCATAAAATAATTGCACGTGCACTGCAACCCAATTCACTATAACTGAATAGGATTCTATGGCATGAGAAAGAAAAGCTATTTTTGCACAGTAACGGAGAAAGGAATCAAAGATACTTTCGCCGGAGAAAGAATTCTAATGCCGAGACGGTATTTTGTTTGGGACTTAGAATTGGAAACGTTTCCATCAAATATAAAAAATAAAAAAAATTATGGGAGAAAAACACAAATGCCCATGCAAAGCAAAATAATAACGGCGATGCCCCTTCTTTCCCTATTTACCAGCGACGCCTTTACATTTCACTCATTCCTATCATCTTAGCAAAATTGCAAACATGCGCGATAATCAACGCAAAAGGGCCAAATATATTCATGTACTATGAAAAAAAATTAAATATACCTTTCGTTTTTTTTTTGTCCAAATATATCTGTTTACATCGAAAAATGTGAGTAACAATTAAAGATAATTTATGAATTTAAAGATATGTGATATATTGTGATACTAGTGGTTATACAAGTAATATTAAGCTTAAGTAAGAAGAATTGATGAACCAAATCAGTGTTTGTTAGAGCAATAGGGGCCTCGAGCTTGATTATCCCAGGGACCTCGACGTCAGTTAAAAACAATAAAGTATGAACAATAAAATAAAGACAATAAAGCTGAAGAATAATTGTTGAGCACGTTAAATAAAAGTAGAGTGGCATGTTCTATTGCAGTGAATGAGATAATCCTTACAAATGATTGGGGTCCCCTTTATACTAATATGGTAAATTTCTAATTATGATAAAAATTCTATTGGTACAGCTGTATAACGACCTAGTACGGACTTGTACTATTTCGTACAAATCTTATCCTATAATTTATTCCATGATCCACGTGTCTTTGAGAAATTCCCGATATTTCTTGAGAGTCTTTGAGATTGTGCTGCCCTCGATGTAGGTCGTGCAAGGCCTTCGATCTGCTTCCTCGAGGTGTGTGTCATTCAGCCGGGTCCAACCTCCACTTTGAGTCGCCCGGACTCGGGCTTATAGCCCAATTTAAGACCTCGAAATTCGGCTCCTTGATTTTGACCGTATACAGATAGTCCCCGCGTTTCTTAGAATGAAATGATATGAAACGATTTGGATTCCCGAAGTCCTTAGTGATGACATCATCCCCGTGATGCAAGCGTTCGAAGTGACCGAAACGTCCCGTAGGTCCGCTTCCCCAAAAACATTGAATACATGCCAGTATTGGTCGGACACTAATGCCGCCGAACCGTCATTGCCCGTCTATAAATATGAGGTGATTCCTCCAAGTAAAGAACTTTACTATTTCTTCTTCCCTTTGCCATCTTCATCTCTTTTTCCAATCACCCATTTCCTCTGCCTCTTTAAGCGCTGGAAATCGCCAAGCTCTTTCCTGAAACACCACATCCTTGTGCTCCCGTATTACTTAGCTTATAACCATGGCCAAAACCTCCAAGACAGTCCCTAAAAAGGATAGAGCATCATCTTCCTCTGCCACCCGGCCGGCCAAACCGGTGGTGCCGCCAACGCTAGAGGAAATCACCCCCGATAATTGCATCATCAAGAAAGACTTTGGTATCGAGAATCCTCCCGATGTCGAAGGCCGATGCGAGCACGTATCCCGATACATTAGAGCCAAATATACCCCTGTACTATGTGAAAAGAGCCAATTGATTTTTACCACCTCACGCATTACCACTAGTATATTGGTCTTTTCACTAGATTCCATTATCATCTACATAATAATCTCTTTGAATTTTCTCAATTTTTTTTCTCCAAGCAGGTTAGCACTTTGTATTACTATTAAACAATATAAAAGAAAAAAATTGCGGTGAATAACAATAAGCAGACGATAGAATTGTGGGTTTAGTTGAGTACTTACTATTCTATAAGGTGATTTTCAGTTGCTCCTTTTGGATGTCCTTAATATATTGGCCTAGATAACCCAATATCAGTTGCCTAACGAGCCCTTCAAACATTCTACAAACTCACAAATCAAAAACCGTATACTGTAAAAAGAATGATCTTTTAAGTTGTGGGAGCATAAAACAATTGCACGTGCACTGCAACGCAATTCACTATAACTGAATAGGATTCAATGGCATGAGAAAGAAAAGTTATTATTGCACAGTAGACGGAAAAAGGAATCAAAGATACTTTCGCCGGAGAAAGAATTTCGATGTCGAGACAGTATTCTGTTTGGGACTTAGAATTGGAAACATTTCCGTCAAATATAAAAAATAAAAAAAAATATGGGAGAAAGACACAAATGCCCATGCAGAGCAAAATAAAAACGGTCGATGCCCCTTCTTCCCCTATTTACCAGCGAGGCCTTTACATATTCACTCATTCCTATCATCTTAGCAAAATCGCAAACATGCGCGATAATTAACGAAAAAGGGCCAAATATATTCATGTACTATGAAAAAAAATTAAATATACCTTCCGTTATATTTTTGGTCCAAATATATCTGTTACCTCGAAAAATGTGAGTAACAATTAAAGATAATTTGTGATTTTAAAGATATGTGATATATTCTAATACTAGTGATTATACAAGTAATAATACGAGTGATTATACAAATAATATTACTAGTGATTAT
The DNA here is from genome assembly GCF_000715075.1 of Nicotiana tabacum. NCBI lineage: Eukaryota > Viridiplantae > Streptophyta > Magnoliopsida > Solanales > Solanaceae > Nicotiana > Nicotiana tabacum. The sequence continues at coordinate 182,381,768 of NC_134085.1, forward strand.
AGAAGTAATAATACTAGTGATTAAACTAGGTACATTTACATTTTACTTAAGCTATGTCAATATTAAACTAGGTATATTTATACATTATACATGTTTCCTCGTCTATTAGAACAACTAGGTATATTTACTTAAAATCACTAGGTCAATATTAAACTAGGTATATTTACTTAAAATCACTAGGTCAATATTAAACTATATATTAAACTAAGTATATTTACTTAAAATCACTAGGTCAATATTAAACTAGTTTATATACCTAGTTTAATATTGACCTGGTGATAATAATATTAGTGATTAAACTAGGTATATTTACTTAAGCTATGTCAATATTAAACTAGGTATATTTACTTAAAATCACTAGGTCAATATTAAACTAGGTATATTTACTAGTTTAATATTGACCTAGGTATATAATCACTAGGTCAATATTAAACTAGGTATATAAACTAGTTTAATATTGACCTAGTGATTTGAATATTAAACTAGTTTATATACCTAGTTTAATATTGACAAACTGATTTTAAGTAAATATACCTAGTTGTTCTAATAGTCGAGGAAACATGTATAATGTATAAATATACCTAGTTTAATATTGACCTAGTTTAAGTAAATATACCTAGTTTAATATTGACTTACTGATTTTAAGTAAATATACCTAGTTGTTCTAATAGACGAGGAAACATGTATAATGTATAAATATACCTAGTTTAATATTGACCTAGTTTAAGTAAATATACCTAGTTTAATCACTAGTATTATTACTCGTATAATCACTAGTAATATTACTTGTATAATCACTAGTAATATTACTTGTATAATCACTAATATTAGAATATATCACATATCTTTAAAATCACAAATTATCTTTAATTGTTACTCACATTTTTCGAGATAAATAGATAGATATATTTGGACCAAAAATATAACGAAAGGTATATTTAATTTTTTTCATAGTACATGAATATATTTGGCCCTTTTTCGTTGATTATCGCGCATGTTTGCGATTTTGCTAAGATGATAGGAATGGGTGAATATGTAAAGGCATCGCTGATAAATAGGGGAAAAAGGGGCATCGACCGTTATTATTTTGCCCTGCATGGGCATTTGTGTCTTTCTCCCATAATTTTTTTTATTTTTTATATTTGACGGAAACGTTTCCAATTCTAAGTCCCAAACAAAATACCGTCTCGGCATCGGAATTCTTCCTCCTGCGAAAGTATCTTTGATTCCTTTCTCCGTCTACTGTGCAATAATAGCTTTTATTTCTCATCCCATAGAATCCTATTCAGTTATAGTGAATTGGGTTGCAGTGCGCGGGCAGTTGTTTTATGCTCCCACAACTTAAAAGATCATTCATTTTATAATATACGGTTTTTGATTTGTGAGTTTTTAGGATGTTTGAAGGGCTCGTTAGGCAAGTGATATTGGGTTATCTAGGCCAATATATTAAGGACATCCAAAAGGAGCAGCTGAAAATCACCTTATGGAATGGTAAGTACTCAACTAAACCCCATATTCTACCGCATGCTTATTGTTATTCACCACAATTTTTTTTCTTTTATATTGTTTATATACTAATACAAAGTGCTAACCTGCTTGGAGAAAAAAAATTGAGAAAATTCAAAGAGATTATTATGTAGATGATAATGGAATCTAGTGAAAAGACCAATATAGTAGTGGTAATGCGTCAGGTGGTAAAATTTTGTTGAAGGACTGTCATTCGTCCAGTATATGCATCTTTTACTAATTTCTTTTTTTCTTCTCTTTTATTTTTGCCATTATCATGTCTCCAATAGATTTGGTTATAAGTGGTAGAAAGTGAGTTTAATCTATGCAATGCAGAAGAAGTATTATTAGAAGATGTGGAATTTATTCTCGAGGCTTTCGATTATCTCCAATTGCCATTTACTTTGAAGAAAGGTAAAAAATCTGAATCTCGTAGTCCTGCTACTTCAAAGGGTCCAACATATTTTCCCTCTATTGGGGTTCTGATAATAAATGATAAAAAGACCGGCTTAATTCATCTATTTGTAGCTTTATGTCTATGTTCGTACATTCAGCATGAGATTCCAAACTTTTATTCCCATGTTGCGTTAAATAAGGTGATTGTCATCCTTTCATTTCTTCACACAAAGGCAGCAAATTAATGTTACTTGTGCTTTTCCTGAACACCTTGTCCTATATTCATCCTATCACCTTCATTTTTGACTTTTTATTAATGCCAAATGTTTAAACTTTGTTCACTGTTGTAGCCTGCTCATCTGATATATTCCCCCATCAAGCACTATCCGCTTCTTCTTAGTAACATTTCACAGTTATTCAATGTAGCTCTCCGTAAGGTGTTCACTTGTCCGCCCTCACCAATTTTTGACATTAGTTGGTATTACTTAGTTATATTTAAGTATTGTGAAGTAATATAACAAACATTAGGGAAGCTTAACTTTGGCTGATATGGTTAGTGTGCTACATATAATCTTAATTTCTGGTAATAAAAAGACACCAGATTGAGTTAAATTTCGGATTCAAGGCACCCGAGGGTCTGACCAAGTGGTCAATAAAACATGGAATAACCATCAGGTCTCAGGTTCAAAACCCAATGGAGACAAAAAATACTAGGTGGTTTCTTCCCATCTACTTAAGCCTTGGTAGGAAGAATTACCTGATGCTTGTGCTGGTGGGAGGTAGCAGGTAACAGGTGGAATTAGTTGAGGTGCACGCGAGAAGGCCCTAACACCAAAAAGAATCGGAATTAGGAATTCTTGTCATCATTCTGATTCCACCAAAATGCATGCCAAATAGCTTTTGTTGAATTAATCGGATGTCAACTAGATTTTAACAGAATTCGAAGTTTATTACTCATAGAATTCGAAGTTTATTGTTCCTTTGACTTTGGTTTCTTTCTACTTTTCCCGTTTGCTTCCTTTGAGTTTGATGCTTCTTGAGTTTGATGCTTCTTGATGACTTTGTAACATTTAGGCCATTTTGTACTTATAAAAAATCTATAAGTTGTTTTCTTAGACATTGTATATCCAAGTTTTCTTTTCTTGATGAGATCCTATTTGTGTGCTTTTGTAGGTCATATTGGTAAGTTGAGTATTAAAATTCCGTGGAAAAAGCTTGGCTGGGCTCCTGTCATAATCAGTTTAGAGGATGTATTAGTGTGTGCATCTCAGCGGGACGAGAAAGAGGTATTATGCCATAATTCACTGTTGCTAAATCTTTTTGTTTATCTTAAGAAAATTCAACATCAGTAATGATGAGTAAAAAAAGAAAAAAGGGCAGCTCGGTGCGCTAAGCTCCCGTTATGCGCGGGGAACATCAATAATGATGAGTGTTCAAAAAATTATCAAAAAACTCAAACTGAACCGGAAGATGAATCAAACTGGCTCGAAAGATCGACATGTAGTTGGTACAATTTGGTTTAGTATGAATTATAAAACAAACCAAACCGACATGACAATACTATCTATTTTATATATACTAGTTTTCTAGTACGTGCGTTGCACGTGAATATTGCGTCAATAATAAAAAATTATTAAAACCTTATATTCTTCGCCATATAAATAACTATTAATAGAATTAAAGCAGTAATTGAGGTAGAATTTAATAAAAAAAGCAAAGGCATAGTAAAATTATGAACTACATATTAAATGTTGTGCCAAAACAAATTGATCCTCATTTAGAATAAAATTGGAATTTCAAAAAAAACAGTTGGAACTTCCTAAATTTCATTTCACCTATAGACACCGCATTGAGCTTTATAATTCAAATACTCTCATACTATAAGAATTGTCTGACAATTGACAAAAATATACTAACATATAGATGCTTGGTCCTGTCGTTACCCTTGAGAAGTAAAAGAATAAAAAAAATTCATCTCAAATTTGATCAATTGCGCTCCTTAATCAACAAAAAAGAATAAAATAAAAGAAATAAGAGCTAATCTAATCCATACTCATCATACATATTGGCAGTATAATGCAATAAAAATTTCCAACTCAAATTTATTCGAAAAGAACTTATGAATGAAAACTCATAACATAGATAATTTAGAGGAAGAGAAACAATAAAAGAATATATACATAAAAGAAGAAAGGTCAGGATCGAAAACACAAGATACCAGATCATTCAAAATTAACACTACTTAAATACAACCACATACAATGATAGTGATGATAGAGATTTTACATTATTTTTTGGCACATCAGGAAAAGTATCAAAATCATTGGTCTCAGGAAGCACTAATATTCGTGCTTGATGAAATATTGATAAAGCGGCTAACTCATACAATTAAAGTTGTCGCACCTTTTTACACCCGAGGGGGGTATAAGGGAGATTTTCCAATTTAAGTGACATAATTCGAAATGGGATTATTTTATTTATTCCAGAGTCGCCACTTGGGATATTTATGGTATCCCAAATCACCGGTTTATTTTAAATCCCAAATCGAGGAAAGTAGACTTCATTTAAAAGTATGCGAAACCAGAAAAACTAGGTAAGGAATTCTGTTAACCCGAGAGAAGGTGTTAGGCATTCCCGGATTCCGTGGTTTTAGCACGGTCGCTCAACTATTAATAATTGGCCTAATTATCTGATTTATTATATGTTTTAAACCTATTGTGCATTTTAACTTTATAAACCACTTTTAGTATTTATGGAATTATTTTTGGAACAAGTCACGATGTCGTACACTTGCCATTTTGGTGCACGTTGCAAACCGCGCTACATGAAATGCACCCGCGATTTACGACATGTTTATTTTATTATTATTCGAAGTTACGGTCGGGTCACATGAAATGCACACGAATGTGATTTACGTATCATGACTATGCCACGGGAACCGTACCCATGGCCACTATGATTTATTATTAATCGCGCCTAAAGCATGCTACGAATGTTCATAACTATTTTCCTAAAGCTAATTTGAGATTATTTGTTACGAGCATACCAAATATGAGCTTAAAAACTAGTAGTTGATTAGTAAAAGGCTTATCAAGATGAACAAGCAAAATGGTCAAGAGCTAATCTCGATTAAACAAATAACGACAAATTCTCATTTAGAGGCATAGAAAGGGCAGTCAAGTAGCTCATTGGAAATAACAAAACACGGCCATTACTCCAAATTACAATAAAAACAAGAGGCGTTGCAGTACTTCCCCATTCTCGAACTACACAATAACTCCTCTTTTTAAACTAATAAACTCGCTAACTTAGAATTTTCACGTGAGTACTTTAAGCACAAGCGCAAACGTCAGAAATTGTTTAATGATTTTCCATTCAGACATTGACTAGTTACACCATACACGACTATTAGGAGTGCAAATGACCAGCAAGGTGAAAGATTTTGTTTATGGCTAGTTCTAATTTGCTATTCCTGGTTGAGAGGCAAGGATCCAACGACATATTAAAGTGATACTAAATAAACAGAACACATTGGTTCACTTTATCTTATCAAACAGAGGGGCAGAGGTACCAATTTTATGGACTAGGATGATGGAAACTTAAATTGGTTATCATCAGTAAATTACCTTATCCAGTATTATCTCAATTAATTGCTTTACACCCCTTATGTTTTTGTTGTCACAAATCCGAAATCTTCATCCATCCTCCAACCTCAGCATTTATAAAAAATATGAACCCAAATATGAAAACAACTGATACCAAGGTGGAAGAACTGAAGCTACTTATCAACATGATTCCTATTTGGCTAACCACTTTACCGTTTGGAATATGTGCAGCACAAGGTGCAACTTTTCCTTTATAAAACAATGTGTGACAATGAATTGGAAAATCTTATTCATTTTCATAAGGGGCTACTGAGATCTACCACATACTCCAAAGACCAACTTCACCAAGCATTTAACATCAATGTGCAGATTACATGGTTAACCAACCGAGAGGTTGTGAGTTCGAGTCTCCCAAGAGCATGGTGGGAAATTCTTGGAGGGAGGGATGCCTAGGGTCTATTTGAAAACAGCCTCCCTACCCATGGTAGGATAGGGGTAAGGTCTGCGTACACACTACCCTCCCCAGACCTCACTAATTGGGATTATACTGGGTTGTTGTTGTTGTTCACAAAATATTGAAATGAAGAATATATAAGCAGGTTTTATAGCAGTTAGAACATCCGGCAGTACAATTACATGACTGAAATTAAGGTCATACCTCAAAAGCCAAATGAAGACCTCAAAATAACCAAATGATGGCAGAACTCGTGAATCAACAGAGCTGGGACAAAAGAACAGCAACAGACCAGCGACAAACGAGCCGAAACTTGACAACGACGGAACTCCTTAGCAAGCCCAGAGAATCGACGTCAAAACTAGAAGGAGTTGAAGCTACTCTCTCAAATTACAACTTCCCTTCTTTTTTTTGTCTAAAACTCTTTTTCTTTAGAATTTTAGATCTGAAATCTAATCTTCAATTGCAGGATTTTGCTTCAATTATTTTTGAACTTTGAGAATAACTTCGAATTTTCGAATCCGAAATCCAGAATTTCCAGCCTGCTTTAGCGTGTTTTTCGCGTGTGTGTGGTCATTTATACAAGTAAGAGGTGAGTGAGTGTGTCTTAGAATAAGAGTGAAAATGAAGAAGAAGAAGAAGAAGAACTAGAAGAAGAAGAGAGGGGAAAGCTGCTACAAGGTTCGGAAAAAATTAGGGTCTTTTTTTTATTTATTTAGGAGGATACAGTAATTTATTTTAAATAAATATCATTTAAAAAAATTATATTTTATAGATATTTTTTAAGATTTATAGCAAAATATTTAATTTTGGTTACATACTAGCCCTAAATCACTAAATACGCTAATCAGTTATACTATTTTCTTTCTCTCTACTTTGATACATCACATCTCTTCCACATTCCCAATCTCCTCCTCTTTCAACCGGATTTGTGCAAAGCCCACTTCAGAAATTGCTCCGGCTCCTGCATCCGACGACTGCGGATATAGTGGATTAGAATGTTTAGTGAAAAAGAGTACCATTTTGAAACAGGAATGAGTACCGCAGATTAAGCAATTGAATATACAACCAAAGAAGAAAGCTTTCTGAGAAAATTAATACATGAGAACTCTGCATGACAAAATTGATGAAAATGTTTATTCAATTTAGGATACTCCCTAATCCCCAGGACGTTGTTATGATTCTCCATTGAATGTATAAAACTGCTTTGATTGCTCCAGGGGAAGGTCTCCCCAACAAGCTTTAATGTAGACATTGCCCCTGAAGTGAACATACAACTATATTCTCTTGGTCATGCATTGAAGAAATTAAGAACCTGAACATAGTTGTGATGCAATGGTAAATTGACTACTGATATCAGATGATATCAGAAATTGACTACTGATATCAGATGCGTTACAGATGCTAGCAATTTCTTCTTCACTGATCTTTCTCGTTTTCTTCTTCTTTCTCTCATCGCTGTTTATGGAATCATGGTCAGAATCCGATGGGTCGTCGGAAAATTGTCGACTAAAATAGGTCGTCTGAAGTTTGTGGTTGAGCAATTTGAAGATTTTGTTACCTTTTTTAAGAGCATTTCAATGTATCTCGCTGTATTTCTATGTATTCATTGTATTCACTATCTTTTTTTCCATTGTAATTCAATGTATCTCATTGTATTCCATGTATTTCATTGTATTCAGTGTCTTTTTTTCGCATTGTATTTCAATGTATCCCTCTGTATTCTATCTATTTCATTGTATTCATTGCCTTGCTATATGCCATGAATGTATTCATATATTTTTTTTAATTAATATAATTTATGTATTCAGATGTATTATATAATTTCTCTGAAGATTGCTATGTTTTTGGGTATTTTGCGGTTGAGAATCTTTTTTATAACTGAAAATACTAAATTTGTGTGTTATAATTGAGTTTGTTGAGTTATATTAAGAGTCTATTATGTTAATTGATTCACTTTTCGTTTTAAAAACAGTGTAATCCCCTATTTCACGCAGTGAATACAGTCGAATACAATAATTTATCCAGCTGTAATCCCATGTTTCACTCCATGAATACAGTTGAATACATTCGAATACAACAACTAATTAGATGGACTTCCCTAATTCACGCCTATTTTTGCTACTGTATTCATGAATACAATAGCTTAAATACATCATCTTATAACCACGGAAAAGGTATCTATATTCCGTAATATAGCAAATGGTATCTATAGATGACTAATTACTACTAAAAGATAGCGCTTTATGAAAATTTTTCTAGGGGAGGGGGGTCCATTTTGGTTAAAGATGGGTTGGACCGGATTTAAGGTGGGTGGGTCTTTTAAGACATTGGGCCACCGATTTTTGGGTCCAAATTAGTGTGCAATGGAGGCAAGCCCAACTATTGTCTTTCTTTTCAATATCAGATTTTTGCAAACTCTAGCCATTTAAAACTCAAACTTTAATTGAATCTAATTTGTATATGGCTAGCCTATTTATTTATTTTGCCTAATTAATTAACTAATTTAAGAATGCATTTTTTTTATTTTTAGTTATTTAAATGATGTACTTAACAATGTAATTAATTCCTAAATGCAAATTGAACCTAAGATAGCATGAGATTAAAATGTGATAATTTTTATGATTTTTCTTATGATTTTAAAATATTAAACATGCATGAAATGCAACTAAATAAAGAAAAATTTCTAAAATCCATTAAAATTATTTTTGGTCTATTTTTAGGAGTTATTTCCATACAGGGCAAAAATTAGGTGCCCACAGCTGCCCTTCTTTGCTCGAGAACATGAAGAGTTTTCGGGCAAAGATAAAGTGAGCAATTACGAGCAATTTTTGCCCGTTTGGTACTCCATTTGGAAGCATTTTTTGAAAAAGTCTGACTGAACTTTGCTTCGGAGGTTGCCTACATATCCTTGGCTATAAAGGAATCAAGTCTGTGTAGTTCTAGAAATTTTGGTAGCTGGAACTACCGAGAAGCTGTGATTTCACTGCTAGTGCTGTTATTACTGCTTGTTGAGCTCCTTATTACACCAAAATCAAAAATAAAAAAGACTAACTAAGCCTATCGACTACGAGGATATAAAGTGTTTGTATAGCAGAAAAAGGGCCTCCCAGCCTCGAGAATGCCAAATATATTATCTTTTCGTGATCATAGCCTTGATGAAAAGAAAGATCAATTCTTTCAGATCCTTCATTTAAAAAAGTGAAAGGAAATAGATTCAAATGCCTTTCTCGTCAATGTAGAGAATTTCAATTCTTAAATCTAGATAATAAGTCGTCATACTGACCATTTTCATCACTTCGTACATATCATACCATGAGCAATGTGGTCGAACGGTTTAAGTTATTGCATGATTGTGGAGTTTTTCCTTGTGAATAACTTACCAACAGTTAATCGAGACCTCTTCTCTTTTATGTTTATACATTCCTGTCGAACGATTTTAGTTATTGCATAATTGTGGAGTTTTTCCTTGTGAACTTACCAACAGTTAATCGAGACCTCTTCTCTTTTATGTTTATACATTCCAGTAGAATGACACTGTCGGAATATTCTAGTCTCAAAAGTCACTTAAGTCTCTTTGCTTCAATATACATTTCAACTAAAGTAATCAGTCAAAGTCTTTCACATATAAGATGCTAAAGCACTCACCACATACTCGTCTTGATAATTTTGCAAGTTCTGCAGCAGCAAGTTTGACCTTTTTCCCAACGAATTCTCTTCTCTCTACTTCATCCATCCTCCATTGTCATAATCATGAGAAGAAAATTGCACCAAAACTTTCAGAAAGCAAAAAGAGAAGAGAGATAGGGAACTAAAGTTGTAACTTTTCACGTACATGCATGTATATGTCAGGTTATTTTAGCAAGATGGTTAAACAAAAGAAAGTTCACCTCCAAGAAATTATCTCAACTACTTTAGTGTTGGCTGATTAAGATAGAGTGAATAATTATCAATTTATTCAAGCAATCAAAAGTAATAAAATACTCCCTCCATTTTCACTTACGTGACACACTTTCCTTATTAATCCATTTCAAAAAAAATGACACCTTTCTATATTTGGAAATAATTTAACTTTAATTTTTCCCTTTACACATTTTACCCTTGATGAGAAACATTTATAAACACACAAATTGAAAGCCATACAAAAGCTTTTACCCTTTAAGGTTTTACTACTACAAGCTTCAAAAGTCTTCCTTTTTTCATAAACTCCATACCGAGCCAAACTAGTTCACATAAATTGAAACGGAGGGAGTATCAAGTTTATCAGCCTTCCATAAAGCATGTTCTCAGTTAAATGAGAAAACATAACGGATTTGTAAAGCGTGTAAATCTAACAACAATATATGAATATTAGCACACTAATGCACATATCATCTCACTTATAAAGCTAGCCTTGTCAGAATTTTCCGAAATCTCGAGACAATTCCATGGAAATAGTTTAATGTATGCCGACTTAGGGATAAAGAGGCCTAAGATGAAAGCACGCCATCTTTCATTCATAGCTAACAAAAATCGTATCAAGAGGCTCCAACATCTTATAATGATATCTTCTCCTGATCTGATCAAGATTTCTACCCCACCAGAACAAAGCATGCAAAATATGACTGCAAATGAGAGTTAAATTCCTTTAAAGGGCTGTGAGATTCATTTCCATCAAAAGCACCAAAACAAGCAGGTGGAAATCAGATGCCATTGTTCTTTAAGCAATTCTTGCACAAATGTGAGCTGAACTATGTATGATATTAACCAATTGGTGCCAGTCAATGCAACAAATCCCCTAGCCAATCACAATGCAATGAGGTGATTCCTCAACAATCAGCCTTCAAGCACAACAAAAACTCCCAAAAACATTAGCTGAAAATATATATTTTATCGATATAGCTAATGAGTAACTAAATACGGTCAATGTCACAACTACAACAAATCCTGTGTTAGATCACAACGCAATAAGAGGTTATTCTCAGCAATCAACCTCCAATCACGACAAATTGATTGACATAGACTTCTTTTCTGTATTAAAATTATCCCCCATCAGAATAGCGCCAAAAGGAGCCTCCTGAACAAATAGCCTCTGATAAATGGACATTAGGCCTAACTCAACCCCAAAAGCTAGCTTATGAGATGAGGATTTCCCAAGACCATATAAGGAGACCAAGGATCGATGTGGGACAACTCAACACCCCCCTCATACCCAAGCCTGCAAATTGCAAATTGGAGCGTGGACAATATAAATGGGGGCCCAACATCGGTAACAATGATTGGGATGGACCTGGCTTTGATACCATGATAAGTGGACCTTAGGCCTAACTCAACCGCAAAAGCTAGCTTATGAGGTAAGGATTGCACAAGACCATATAAGAAGATCAATAACCTCAAATCACTTCGATGTGGGACAACTCAACACCCCCCTCACGCCCAAGCCTGCAAACTAGAGCGTAAATAACATAAATAGGGGCCCAATGGGCCCAATATTGGTAACAATAATTGGGATGTGCCCAACCCTGATACCATGTGAGAATCTGACGGCACGTGGAGGCGCACGACTTTCTACCACACCGATTCACTGGGTTTTGTCGTCTTACTTTTTTGAACAAGATGGTAGTGTTGGTTTTCACACACCACTTACCAATGAAGATATCACGCAAATCAATCTTTAGTCGTCAACCGGAAAGACGTACGGTGACCGACTTTTTTGTTCCAATAGGGCTGGAATTTCTAGGGTTTGGTCGCACATGGGTTTCAGATCTGATGGTGGTACTGGTATATGCACAGTACCATTATAGCAGTGATGAACCCTAGGAACAAGACGAAGTTGCCGGAAAATTGCACGGCAATGAGATATTTCTTCCCGAATGTCGCTGGAATAATGCACAACGATAATTTTCTCACTGAAGCTCCGATACCATGATAAATAGACCTTGAGCCTAACTCAACCCCAAAAGCTAGCTTATGAGGTGAGGAATATCCAAGATCATATAAGGAGACCAAGGACCGATTGGGGACAACTCAACAGCCTCCATAGGAGCTTACCAATACAATAAGTGATATGCTCTCGGATCTCCAAGATTTCACTTTCACAAATTCTCGACAATAATCAACACTATCAAAACACTACAACAAGATTTTATACAGAAGGTATTGTTACAGTTTCTTTCTTTACCAACTTATCTCTTCCATTGGTTATTAACGTTGAGATACAAAAGTTGGTACAGTCTATTAACTAATTCAGCTCCCAATTTTATGGACATTCTCTATAAATTGATTTGTGGATCCTAATTCAAGCAGATTTGAAGAGATTGATTGATAATTGTAGGTCATCTTCGACGTCATTGTTGGAGTGATGGGCACATGCTTCTCGGTATGGAATTAGCATGACCTAGAGATAAAATGTTAGATGCCCCGAACCAAGTTACTATTATTTCTTTTTTCGGCTTTCGCGTCAAGCTTATCAATTTATTTTAATAAATGATTGGCTACATGAATCCTGCCTTTTTTATGCATCGGAGGGAAAGATGCAGATTTAGGGGCTTCAAAAGCTTTCAAGGTGAGAACGAAGTACTAAAGCTTTCAAGGGTTATGTTAAGGTTTGTAGTAAGTGGGATGGGCATAAAAGCTAACTAAGGTGAAAGCTATAATAAATTGGTCAACCCCTGGGTTTAGCAAGTTTTGATAGGAGGTTTGTGAAGGGATTTAACACAACCGCTGATCATCTGATCGAGGTGATTAAGAAAGATAAGGATTTTATATGGGAGCAAGAACAAGAAGGAGCCTTTAAGACTTTGAACAATCCAGTAAGCCACTCCAAGCCTACCCATCCCACGACCTTCCAAAATTCTACCGGGATCTCGTCTGGCCCAGTCGCCCTGCCTTTACTCATCTTTCGCATTAACTCCTCAACCTTAATACACCCACAAAACCTAAAATCACGTCGGTTCTTTGATTTCTCCAACTCGCCAAGCAAAATGTTCCTGTCCCCATCCTTATTCAAGAGTTTGTGGAAGTATGACTGCCACCTACGCCTAATACACGCCTCTTCCACCAGTACCTTGTCATCCTCGTCTTTGATGCACCTCATTTGGTCTAGGTCCCGAGCCTTCCTCTCTTGAACCTTGGCTAACCTGAACAATCTTTTGTCATCGCCTTTGCCCCCAAGTTCCGCATACAAGCGTTCAAATGTTGTGGTCTTAGACACCGTGACCAATGTTTTAAAAGGCGTGGATGTAAGGCGAGGCGTTTTACATATGCCTCAGTGACATATGCCTTATCGGGGTGTAAGTCCCATAGGTATTTAATTTTTAATATTTTATAAAATAATATAATTACAGTAAATATCTATAAACTGGTAAAATTGCATAAAAAATAAAGCAAATTATAAATATGTGATATATATATATATATATGATTCATCCTCACAAAAAACTAGTCAAAACAATCTATTATACGCTACTTAGAAGCTTAAGTAACTTGAGTCGAAAAGAATAAAGTTTTCTACATGAAGGAACAAAAAGGATGACTAACCTCCAATTTGAACTTTGAACTTGCTGCTATGAAGGAGAATATAGTTCTCTTTGCATTTGTAAAAAAAATGAATATTTATTGATTTTGGGAGATATTAGCAGACTAGCGGATAAGATAAAGAATTGGAAAAGACCATAAATTTTGGCTTCAATCAATAAAAAAGGTCTTAACTTTTAAATTTAATGCATTTCAGTCCTTTTTAAAACTTTTGAGTAATTACCAAGCTAAATTTTTAGAATTTGGGTATTATATGAAGGACTTATTCAACAAATTTTGTTTTAATTTGAAACAATCTTTGGGGCTTACGCCTCACTAAAAAAAATGCCCCGAACGCCCGGGAGTACGCCCTGAATTGCTGGGCTTACGCCTCTTGAGACTTTCGCCCCACACCATCGCCCCGAGGCATTTTTGGTGCGCCTCGCCCCAGGGCTCGCCCCGAAAATGCCTTTTAAAACACTGGCCATGATAGCTAGCTTTGCCTCTTTCTTAGCCTTCTTATAAAATTATATTAATCATTACTCTACTTTCATTTTAGACCAAGCCTTTAGGTTGTTTATGTAGACTTGGTCTAAGTTCGTCGCACTCCTACAACCTCATAACAAAGTATGTCAATGAGCAAGCCCCATCCTGTTAGAATGGTATAAACATTTTGTGTTGGATAAAATTGTAAATAGATATTAAGTGTTTGTTTCTTATTAAAAAGATCAAAATTTCCGTTACATTTAAAAAGAAAATTGAAGAGGAGAATGAGTTGGTTCCAAACCCATTTAGATCGGTGCATATTCCAGCAATGTCACTTTAAGAGTTTTGTTTTTCCTTAAATGCATCGGTGCATATGTTATGAGTTCTTATTTACAAGTTCTTTTCGAATAAATTTGTGACGAACCGGCCATTCATCTCATGAGTTACCGCTCTGTTTCCCCTATTTCTGTTTTTTTATGATTTGGTTATTCGTGTTTTGTGGTATCGGGTTGGTCGGATCTAATCCGGAATGATTTTGGTAAGGTTTGAGACACTTAGTCTCTTTTAAGGAAGCTTAAGTTGGAAAAGTCAACTGGATGTTGACTTATGTGTTAGAAGACTCGGATGCGAGTTCCGATGGTTCATTTAGCTTCGGGAGGTAATTTGTGACTTAGGAGTGTGATCGGAGTGAGTTTTGGAGGTTCATAGTAGATTTAGGCCTGAATTGACGAAGTTGATATTTTGGCGATTTCCGGTTGGTAGGAGAGATTTTGATATAGGTGTCGGAATGGAATTCCAAGAGTTGCAGTAGTTTTGTTGTGTCATGTGGGATGTGTGTGCAAAATTTCAGGTCATTCGGACATGGTTTGGTTGGGTTTTTGATCAAAAGCGAAATTTGGAAGATTTTAGAAAATTTAGCTTGAATCCGATGTGTTTTGGTGGATTTGATGTTGTTTGAGGTGTTTTGAAGATTAGTACAAGTTTGAATAAGGTATTAGGATATATTTTTGTTTTTGGTTGAGGTCCCTGGGGCCTCGGGGTGATTTCGGATGGTTGACGGGGAGTTTGAGAGATTGTTGCAGCTCCAAATTTTGCTGCTTCTGGTATTTCCGCACCTGCGGATTGGGGATCACAGGTGCGACACCGCATATGTAGGAAAAGTGGTCGCAGAAGCGATATTTGGGGAGATGGCAGGAAACCGCAGAAGCAGCTAGGAAGATCGCATCTGCGATGTCGCAGATGTGGGTATGGAACCGCAGATGCGGATAATGTGGAGCTTAAGTGATTTCTGTAGAAATGGATAAAGAACCGCAAATGCGGTAACGCAGAAGTGGTGAAGGGGCCGCAGATGCGGTAATGCCTGGGCAGAAGGTATAAATTGTGTCCTTCGCGATTTTGAGCTATTTTCATCATTTCTATTTTGGGTTTGGAGCTTTTTGGACGATTTTGAAGAGGGATTTCAAGGGAACTTCATTGAGGTAAGGAATTTGGACCTAAAACTCGTCCCTATGATGTTATTTCACGGATTAGAGCTTTAATTAATGGAATTAAAGGGTTAAAATTGGGAGAGCTAGGGCTTGGAAACTTAGACCTTTGCTTGAGGATTTGAAAGACCATTTGAGGTCGGATTTCAGAAATTTTGATATGTATGAACTCGTGGGGAGATAAGGAATCTATTGATGTAAAAATTATCGAATTCCGAGACGTGGTCCCGTGGGTCGAGTTTTGGTAATTTTGTGATTTGTGTCATATATTGATTGTTTTCGCTTGGGCTTCATTTCCTTAGCCTATTTTGACATCGTGATTCTGATTTTGGATAGATTCGATGCGAGTGGAGGCCGATTCGAGGGCAAAGGTGTCGCGAGCTAGAGATTTGACCGGTTTGAGGTGAGTAATGATTGTAAATGATGTTCTGAGGGTTTGAAACCCCGGATTTGTGCATCGTTATGCTATATTGAGGTGACGCACACGCTTGATGGCGAGCATGGAGTCGTGCACAGTTGGGGATTGTGACTTAGTCCTTCCCAATTGACTATTTTACCGTGTATTTGACTGAAATCTATTTGCTATCATCGTTATTTGGGTTGAATGCCATATTTGGGCCTCGTGCCAGCTATTTGAACCCTTTGAGGATTTTTATTGATATTTCTCACTGTCTTGACTTTATACTGGAACTTAGTCATTATATATTTCACTGTTTTCATACTCAGCCATGTTTACTATGTTTTAAAACTTATATGATCTTTTAAATGATAATTGGGGCTGAGAAATCCTGTTTTACTACTGTCGAGTAGCTTGTGAGGACTTTTGACTGAGTAAGGCCGATGGCCTATGTTATGAGGGAACACTGATCATGATTTGAGGTCGAGGGCCTGAGATATGTACGCTACAAGGTGGCTTGATTGATTTGATGCCGAGAGCCTAGTGATGATGCCACAAGATGGCTTGATATTGCGCTTGGGCCGTAAGGGGCCCCTCCAGGAGTCTGCACACCCCCAGTGAGCGCGGGTACCCATTGTGATGTGAGATTGAGCCCGAGGGGCTGGTATTGTTCTGAGATGTTGCTCGAGGGGCGGATTTGTTGATATTGTGCCGAGGGGCGAACCTCTATGTGTTTATTTTTCCCTAATTGCCTGTCAATTACCTGCTTAATTGTTGAAAAAGGCCTTTTCATGAAATTTAATTTGAGTTAACGGATTTTTACCTATCTTTCACTAATTTACTGTTTTTAATGGTTTTACTGCTTCATTATAGAATGTTTTGTGCCTTACATGATTTCTTGCTTTCAGTCTTTATTTATGATTGTTACTCACTGAGTTGGAGTACTCACTTTACTCCCTACACCCTATGTGCAGATTCAGGCACATCTGGTCCCGCTCCCGAGTGCTGATCATTCGTAGCTCAGGTGGATCCAAAGAGTCTCTAGTTAGTTGTTGGCGTTCGCAGCCCGAAGCTCTTCCCTATCTAATTTCTTCATGTTCTTAATTTTTCTGTATTAAAATTTGTAGTTTTCCTGACTATTCCGGATTGTTTAGATGCTCATGACTAGTGACACCCCGGCATCGGGCTGTGTTGGGTTGTATTCCGCAAATTATGCTATTATCTGTTTAAACTTTGGTTTATTTAATTCTAGACTGTTTCTTATTGTTTAACTATTTAATAATGAATTAGGAATAGTTGGCTATGCTTGTCTTCACGAGAGGTGCCATCATGACGGGGTCCGGGTTTAGGGTCATGACAAGTTGGTGTCGGAGCCTAGGTTACATAGGTCTCACGAGTCATGAGTAGGTTTAGTAGAGTCTCGCGTATCGGTACGGAGACGTCTGTATTTATCCTCGAGAGGCTACAGAACCTTTAGGAAAAACTTCATATTCTTGAAATTCTTATCGTGCGAATTTGTTTATCTGAGTACTAAACTTCTGATATTCTATTCTCTCACAGATGGTGAGGACACGCGCTACCAGTTAGGATGGACGACCACCAGTTGTGGCCACCAGAGGCTGAGGGCACGGTCGTGGTCGCGGTAGGGGCAGAGGTGTGGCCCGCATAGTAGCTAGGGCAGCACCTACAGATCCACCAGCCGCCCCATTTCAGGATCAGGTCCCCGTTATGGACGCTCTAGCAGCACCAGCTCAGGCACCAGCTATGCCCATTATGATTCCGGGTCTTCAGGAGGCCTTGGCTTAGATCTTATCAGTTTGCACTGGCCTAACTCAGGCGGTTTCAGCCACTATAGCCGCAGCTACTTCTCAAGCCGGGGGAGGCAACCAGACTCCCGCCGCTTGCACACCTGAGTAGGTCGTGCAGGGACTTCAGATACAGGGGCACATCCAACCTAGCGGATTACAGCTGCTTAGGACTATGTAGTTCCTGCCATGTCAGAGGATGAGCAACGTAGGTTGGAGAGGTTTGGTAGACTTCAACCTCTGTCTTTCAGCGGTACAGAGGGCGAGGATACCCAGGGATTCTGGAGACCAACGGGGTCTCTTTCCTATTTATTAGTTTTCTGGAGCTGCCTTCACTTGGTGGAAGGATTTTGAGAGGCGTAGGACTATTGGTGCAGAACCCCTTACCTAGCAACAGTTCTCCGTTCTCTTTTTGGAGAAGTATGTGCTGCAGTCTCGCAGAAAGGAGCTGCGCAGGTAGTTTGAGTGGTTGCATAAGGGATAGATGATTGTGTCGCATTATGAGTTGAGGTTCTCCGAGTTAGCTCGTCATGCCATTTGGTTGGTTCCGACAGATAGAAAGAGGATTAGGAGGTTTGTTGATGGCCTTACTTATCAGCTTCATATTCTCATGACCAGGGAGAGGGTGACTAGTGCTACCTTCGAGGAGGTTGTGGATATTGCCCGAGAGTTGTTATGAGTGTGGAGGGATGAGTCATATGTGGTGCCCTCGTCGTTTTGCGAGTTCATCTCAGTAGAGGGGTCAGTCATCGACTTCAGTGCCAGTTGCTTCATCACCACTCGCCCAGTCAGCTAGGGGTGGAGGTCAGTCAGCTAGAGGTCACCCCAGAGGGGGGGTCGATCAGGTGGCAATCAGGCTCGTTTCTATGCACTTCCAGCTAGACCCGATGCTATTGCTTTAGATGCTGTCATCACATGTATTGTTTCAGTCTGCCACAGAGATGTCTCTGTACTATTTGATCCCGGTTCCACCTTTTCTTATGTGTCATCATACTTTGCTCATTATTTGGGTACGCCCCCGTGAGTCTCTTTTTCACCTGTTCATGTATCTACCCCGATGGGCGATACTGTTATTGTAGACCGTGTGTACCGGTTGTGTGTGGTGACTATTGGGGGTCTGGAGACCTGACTGGATCTTTTATTATTGTGTATGGTGGATTTCGATGTCATTTTGGGCATGGATTAGCTATCTCCGTGTCTTGCAATTCTGGACTGTCATGCTAAGACAACCACTTTGGCTATACTGGGTGTGCCATGGATTGAGTGGCGAGGTGTGACTGATTATGTTCCTAGTAGAGTGATCTCATTCTTGAAGGCCCAGCGTATGGTTGGGAAGGGTTGTCTTTCGTATCTAGCCTTTGTGAGAGAGGTCGGGGCTGAGACTCCTAGTATTGATTCTGTTCCAGTTGTGAGAGATTTTCCAGATGTGTTTCCTGCAGACCTGCCGGGCATGCCACCGGACAGGGATATTGATTTTGGTATTGACCTGGTGTCAGGCACTCAGCCCATTTCTACTTTGCCGTATCGTATGGCACCAGCGGAGTTGAAGGAGTTAAATGAGAAACTTCAGGAACTCCTTGAAAAGGGGTTCATTCGGCCTAGTATGTCACCCTGGGGTGTGTTGGTTCTATTTGTGGAGAAGAAGGATGGCACTATGAGGATGTGCATTGATTATAGGAAGTTGAACATGGTAACAGTTAAGAACAAGTATCCTTTGCCTCGCATTGATGATTTATTCGACCAGCTTCAGGGAGCGAGCGTATTCTCCAAGATTGATCTCCGTTCAGGTTATCACCAGTTGAAGATCAGGGACTCGAATATTCTTAAGACGGCTTTTCGGACTGATATGGTCATTATGAGTTCTTGGTGATGTCTTTTGGGCTGACTAATGCTCCAACAACGTTCATGCATATGTGGAACAATGTGTTCCGGCCTTATCTCGATTCGTTTGTCATAGTCTTCTTTGATGATATTCTGTTGTATTCGCGTAGTTAGGAGGAACACACGAAGCATTTGAGAGTTGTGTTGCAGAGATTGAGGGAGGAGAAGCTTTATGCAAATTTCTCCAAGTGTGAGTTTTAGCTCAGCTCAGTGGCTTTCTTGGGGCACGTAGTGTCCAACGAGGGTACTTAGGTTGATCCGAAGAAGATAGAGGCGGTTAAGAGTTGGCCCAGACCATCCTCAGCCATAGAAATTCGCAGCTTTCTTAGTCTGGCAGGCTATTATCACCGGTTTGTTCAGGGATTCTCATCTATCGCATCGCCCTTGACCAAGTTGACTTAGAAGGGTGCTCCATTTGTGTGGTTAGACGAGTGTGAGGAGAGTTTTCAGAAGCTCAAGACGGCCTTGACCACAACTCTAGTGTTGGTTTTGCCATCAGCTTTAGGTTCATATACTGTGTATTGTGATGCTTACAGAGTTGGTATTGGTTGTGTGTTGATGTAGGATGGTAGAGTTATTGCTTATGCTTCTTGTCAGTTGAAGCCCCACGAGAAGAACTACCCCGTTCATGATTTGGAGTTGGCTGTCATAGTTCACGCGTTGAAGATTTGGAGGCATTACTTATATGGTGTGTCTTGTGAGGTGTTTACTGATCATCGCAGTCTCCAACACTTGTTCAAGCAAAAGGATCTTAATTTGAGGCAGCGCAGATGGTTGGAGTTGCTTAAGGATTATGATATCACTATATTGTACCATCCAAGAAAGGCCAATGTGGTGGCCGATGCTTTGAGCCGAAAGGCAGTGAGTATGAGGAGTTTGGAATATATTCTAGTTGGGGAGAGACTTCTTGTGGTCGATGTTTAGTCTTTGGCCAATCGGTTTGTGAGGTTAGATATATCAGAGCCCAGTCGGGTATTGGCTTGTGTGGATTCTCGGTCTTCTTTATATGATCGCATCAGAGAGTGCCAGTATGATGATCCGCATTTGTTTGTCCTTAAGGACAGAGTTCAGCATGATGATGCCAGAGATGTGACCATTGGTGATGATGGGGTGTTGCGAATACAGGCCAGATATGTGTTCCCAATATAGATGGGCTTCGAGAGTTGATTCTGGAGGAGGCCCATAGCTCGCGGTATTGATGATGCCAGAGATGTGACCATTGGTGATGATGGGGTGTTGCGAATACAGGCCAGATATGTGTTCCCAATATAGATGGGCTTCGAGAGTTGATTCTGGAGGAGGCCCATAGCTCGCGGTATTCCATTAATCTGGGTGCCGCGAAGATGTATCAGGATTTGAGACAATACTGTTGTTGGAGAAGAATGAAGAAAGACATTGTGGGATTTGTAGCTCGGTGTCTTAATTGTCAGCAGGTGAAATGTGAGCATAAGAGACTGGGTGGCTTGCTTCAGCAGATGGATATTCCAGAGTGGAAGTGGGAGAGGATCACTATGGACTTTGTAGTTGGGCTTCCACGGACTTTGAAGAAGTTCGATGCCATTTGGGTGATTGTGGATCGGCTGACCAAGTCCGCGCACTTCATTCCTGTGTGTACTACCTATTCTTCAGAGCGGCTGGCATGGATCTATATCCGGGAGATTGTTCGTCTGTATGGTGTCCTAGTTTCCATCATTTCAAATAGGGGTACTCAGTTTACATCGTAGTTTTGGAGGTCTGTGCAGCGAGAGTTGGGTACTTAGGTTGAGTTGAGCACAGCTTTTCACCCTTAGACGGATGAGCAGTCCTAGCGCACCATTCAGATATTGGAGGACATGTTGCGTGCTTATGTCATTTATTTCGGAGGGTCATGGGATCAGTTTCTACAGCTTGCAGAGTTTGCTTATAACAACAGCTACCAGTTGAGTATTCAGATGGCTCCATATGAGGTTTTGTATGGGAGGCGGTGTAGATCTCCAGTTGGATGGTTCGAGCCCGGTGAGGCTAGGCTATTGGGGACAGACTTGGTGCAGGATGCATTAGAGAAGGTAAAGGTAATTTAGGAGAGGCTCCGTACAATGCAGTCGAGGTAGAAGAGTTATACTAACAGGAAGGTTCGAGATGTGTCTTACATGGTTGGCGAGAAGGTTCTGTTGAAGGTTTCGCCCATGAAAGGTGTTATGAGATTTGGGAAGAAAGGGAAATTGAGTCCTCGGTTCATTGGACCTTTTGAGGTGCTTCGGAGGATTGGGGAGGTGGCTTATAGCTTGCTTTGCCACCCAGCTTGTCGAGTGTGCATCTGGTATTTCATGTTTCTATGCTCCAGAAGTATATTGGGGATCCGTCTTATCTTTTAGATTTCAGCACGGTTTAGTTGGATGATTATTTGACCTATGATGTGGAACCAGTAGCTATTTTGGGCCATCAGGTTCGAAAGTTGAGGTCAAATGATATAGCTTCAGTGAAAGTGCAGTGGAGGGGTCGACCCGTAGATGAGGCTATCTGGGAGACCGAGCGGGAGATGCAGAGCATATATCCTCACATGTTTAAGGCTCCAGGTATATTTCTTGACTCGTTCGAGGACGAACGCTTGTTTAAGTTGGGGAGGATGTGATGACCCGGCCAGTCGTCTCATGAGTTACCACTCTGTTTCCCCCATTTTTGCTTCTTTATGCTTTGGTTATCTGTGTTTTGTGGTATCGGGTTGGTCAGATCGAATCCGGAATGATTTTGGTAAGGTTTGAGACACTTAGTCTCTTTTAAGGAAGCTTAAGTTGGAAAAGTCAACCGGATGTTGACTTATGTGTTATAGGGCTCGGATGCGAGTTCCGATGGTTTGGTTAGCTTCGGGAGGTGATTTGTGACTTAGGAGTGTGATCGGAGTGAGTTTTGGAGGTTCATAGTAGATTTAGGCTTGAATTGACGAAGTTGATATTTTGACGATTTCCAGTTGGTAGGTGAGATTTTGATATAGGAGTCGGAATAGAATTCCGAGAGTTGCAGTAGTTTTGTTGTGTCATTTGAGATGTGTGTGCAAAATTTCAGGTCATTCGGACATGGTTTGGTTGGGTTTTTTATCAAAAGTAGAATTTGGAAGATTTTGGGAACTTAGGCTTGAATCCGATGTATTTTGGTTGATTTGATGTTATTTGAGGTGTTTTGAAGATTGGTACAAGTTTGAAGAAGGTTATGGGATAGGTTGGTGCTTTTGGTTGAGGTCCCGGGGGCCTCGGGGTGATATTGGATGGTTGACGGGGCGTTTGAGAGATTGTTGCAGCTGCAGATTTTGCTACTTCTGGTATTTCCGCACCTGTGGATTGGGGACCGCAGGTGCGACGCCGCATATGCGGGAAAAGTGGTCGCAGAAGCGGTATTTGGGGAGATGGCAGGAAATCGCAGAAGCAGCTAGGAAGACTGAATCTGCGATGTTGCAGATGCGAGTATGGAACCGCAAAGGCGGATAATGGGGAGCTTAAGTGATTTCTGCAGAAGCAGATAAATAACCGCAAATGCGGTACCGCAGAAGCGGTGAAGGGGCCGCAGATGCGATAATGCCTGGGCAGAAGGTAAATTGTGTCTTTCGCGATTTTGAGCTATTTTCATTATTTCTATTTCGGCTTTAGAGCTTTTTGGACGATTTTTGAAGAGGGATTTCAGGGGAACTTCATTGAGGTAAGGAATTTGGACCTAAAACTCGTCCCTATGCTGTTATTTCACGGATTAGAGCTTTAATTAATGGAATTAAAGGGTTAAAATTAGGAGAACTAGGGCTTGGAAACTTAGACCTTTGCTTGAGGATTTGAAGGATCATTTGAGGTCGGATTTCAGAACTTTTGATATGTATGAACTCGTGGGGAGATAAGGAATCTATTGATGTAAAAATTATCGAATTCCGAGACGTGGGCCCGTGGGTCGAGTTTTGGTAATTTCGTGATTTGTGTCATATATTGATTGTTTTCGCTTGGGCTTCATTCCCTTAGCCTATTTTGACGTCGTGATTCTGATTTTGGATAGATTTGACGTGAGTGGAGGGAGATTCGAGGGTTTGAGGTGAGTAATGATTGTAAATGATGTTCTGAGGATTTGAAACCCCGGATTTGTACATCATTGTGCTGTATTGAGTTGTCGCACACGCTTGATGACGAGCGTGAGGTCGTGCACATTTGGGGATTGTGACTTAGTCCATCCCAATTGACTATTTTACCGCGTACTTGACTGAAATCTATTTGCTATCATCATTATTTGGGCTGAATGCCATATTTGGGCCTGTGCCAGCTATTTGAATCCTTCGGAGATTTTTATTGATATTTCTCACTGTCTTGACTTTATACTGGAACTCAGTCATGATATATTTCATTGTTTTCATACTCAGCCATGTTTACTATGTTTTAAAACTTATATGATCTTTTGAATGATAATTGGGGTTGAGAAATCCTATTTTACTACTACCGAGTGGCTCGTGAGGACTTTTGACTGAGCAAGGCCGAGTGGCTATGTTATGAGGGAACATTGATCATGATTTGAGGCCGAGGGCCTGAGATATGTATGCCACGAGGTGGCTTGATTGATTTGAGGTCGAGAGCCTAGTGATGATGCCAGAAGATGACTTGATATTGTGCATGGGCCGTAAGGGGCCCCTCCAAGAGTCTGCACACCCCTAGTGAGCGCGAGTACCCATTGTGATGTGAGATTGAGCCCGAGGGGCTGGTATTGTTCTGATATATTGCCCTAGGGGGATTTGTTGATACTGTGTCGAGGGAGGAACCTCTATGTGTTTATTTTCCCTAATTTCCTGTCAATTACCTGCTTAATTGTTGAAAAAGGCCTTTTCATGAAATTTAATTTTAGTGAAAGGATTTTTACCTATCTTTCACTGATTTACTATTTTTAATGGTTTTACTACTTCATTATAGAATGCTTTGTGCCTTATGTGATTTTTTGCTTTCAGTCTTTATTTATGATTGTTACTCACTGAGCTGGAGTACTCACTTTACTCCCTGCACCCTGTGTGCAGATTCAGGCGCATCTGGTCCCGCTCCCGAGTGCTGATCATTCGCAGCTCAGGCGGATCCGAGGAGTCTCTAGGTAGCTGTTGACGTTCGCAGCCCGGAGCTCTTCCCTATCTTATTTCTTCATGTTCTTAATTTTCTATATTAAACTTTGTAGTTTTCCCAAGTATTCCGGATTGTTTAGATGCTCATGACTAGTGACACCCTGTTATCGGGTTGTGTTGAGTTGTATTCCGCAAATTATGCTATTGTCTGTTTAAAACTTGGTTTATTTAATCACGCTCTAGACTGTTTCTTACTATTTAACTGTTTAACATTGAATTGGGAATAGTTGGTTGGCCTTGTCTTCACGAGAGGCGCCATCATGATCAGGTCCGGGTTTAGGGTCGTGACAAAATTTGAGTTGGAAATTTTTATTGCATTATACTGCCAATAAGTATGATGAGTATGGATTAAATTAGCTCTTATTTCGTTTATTTTATTCTTTTTTGTTGATTAAGGAGCACAGTTGTCACAACCCCAAATACCTCAGTCGTGATGGTATCTATCACAATACTAGGCAAGTCAACCCAAACAAGTAACCACAGTAAAATTCCTTTTAATAAACCATTTTCCTAACACTGATTAAGTTTCAAATTTTCATAAGAAATATCTAAATCACTGAAATGTGCGAAAAGACAGTACAACAACAAACCAACACAGCCCAACAATCCGGTGTCACAAGTCTAGAGCCTCTAAATATAACCAGTCCGACTGACTAACATATAATAAGCCCTAAAATGTAGAAAACAAAGATAGGAAGGAGGAAAGCAGGGCTGCGAACGCCGTGCAGCTACCTTGCAGTCTCCGATAAGCTCTAAAGATGCTGGGTACCCTCACTTTGCCGCTCGGGCACCTGGATCTGCACACAAGGTGCATGAAGTAACGTAAGTGCGCCAACTCAGTAAGTAACTAAAGTTCAATTGAAATACTTTGAAATCATTTACTTAGCAGTTTTCAACAGAGGCTCATTATAAAAGAAGAGTGAAATCAGCAAAAATATCATAAATGGGCCCCTCGGGCAAGGTATCACTCATAAATATAGCCACTCGGGCAACTCGTGACTCAACTTTTATCACTCAGTACTCACACTCAGCACTCAAGCTCAATAATATCTCATAATAGTAATAATCATAATAACCGTTGTGGCATGCAGCCCGATCCATAGTTTATAGTCGACTACGCTCACTAGGGGTATACAGACTTCGGAGGGGCTCCTACAGCCCAAGTGTCATATCGCTGTGGCACGTAGCCCGATCCAATATATATATCACTGCGGCGTGCAACCCTATCCATATAAGTATCGATGCGGCGTGCGGCCCGATCAATAATATATATATATATATATATATAATCCTCACCATTAGGTCCTCAACCTCTCTCGGTCATTAACCTCACAGCCACTCGGGCATAACAGTGGAAATCAGAGAAACTCAACCCAGACAGTTTTCACATTTTTAAGAAGTAGAGCGATAAAAACCAGGTTTAAATAATAAACAGGTAAAACATGACTGAGGATATACTTTCAAACAAATGGAGTGAGGAAAACAGTAAAAATGCCCTTAAGGGTCTCAATAGGTCGACACAAGGCCACAAACATGTCATACAACCTATAATATAGTATCAATCTCTAAAATACGTGATATCATAAGATTTCAAATCAAATACGCGGCTTAATAGTCGCTACAGGACGAACCAAGTCACAATCCCTACCGGTGATCGCCCACACGCTCGTCACCTAGTATGTGTGTCACCTCATTTGTCAAAACAATATGAAATACCGGGGTTTTATGCCCTCATTTCTAGATTTACAATGGTTACTTACCTCAAACCGAATGGATTACTACTCCGTGACACCTTTGCCTCTCGCCTCGGCCTCAACTCATGCCGAATCTACCAAAAATCAGAATCATAACATTAGAATATGCTAAGGGAACGAAGCCCATGCGAAAATAATCAAATTATACCAAAAATCCTAAAATTGATCCAAACCTGACCCCCTGGCCCACGTCTCGAAATTCCATAAAAATCACATCAATAAAATCCTTATCCTCCCACGAGTCTATTCATACTAAAAACATCGAAATCAGAACTCAAATGGCCCCTCAAATCCCCACTCAAAGCTCTCCAATATCAAGTCCTAATCCCTCAATTTTCTTCCTTAATTTCCACTAATACCATGATTAAACAATGGGAAATGGTCATAAACTCAAGTAACGAAGCTTAGGTAACTTACCCAACTGGTACTCTTCGATTTCCCCTTGAAATTTACTACCCTAGCTCACTTCCCGCTTAAAAAATGGAGAACTTAGCAAAAATTCGCGAAGGAAACCTTATATACCTTCTGACCAAGGGATTTCGCACCTGCGGTCCCTTTTTCCGCTTCTGCGCTACCGCTTTTGCGGTCAATCTACCACTTCTGCCATTTTCACTTAAATCCCTGGAACCACACTTGCGACCTTTCTTCCGCATCTACGGCACACAGATGCGCCCAGATGCCCGCTTCTGCGGCTCCGCCTGACTCACCTCTTGGACGCTTGTGCGACTTACTTCCGCATCTGCGGGAGTCGCACTTGCGGCTTCCCAACCGCATCTGCGGGAGTCGCACTTGCGGCTTCCCAACCGCAGATGCGGTTATGACAACAACCATAAAACTTCAGCTGCGAAACTCAACTCCAAAACCTCCCGTCAACTATCCGAAATCACCCCGAGGCCCCCGGGACCTCAACCAAGAGCACGAACTAGTCATATATCAATATCCAAACTTATACAAATTTTCAAAACACCTCAAACACCATCGAATCAACCAAATCACATCGAATTCAAGCCTAAGATTCCAAAATCTTCTGAATTACGCTTTTGATAAAAAAGTCTAACAAACCACGTCCGAATGACCTGAAATTTTGCACACAC
The DNA here is from genome assembly GCF_000715075.1 of Nicotiana tabacum. NCBI lineage: Eukaryota > Viridiplantae > Streptophyta > Magnoliopsida > Solanales > Solanaceae > Nicotiana > Nicotiana tabacum. The sequence continues at coordinate 182,409,234 of NC_134085.1, forward strand.
ATCATAAATAATACAACGGACCTTGTTGATACCCAATTTTTCCCTATGTATTTTTATATACAAAATACTTTCAAAAGAGCATGTACATACATGTATAAGCATGCCCAAGAGTTTTGGTATTGTTTTTCTAATTTTTAAGATTTTAAAATTAATTTATTGTCTATTTTTAGCAGTACAAAATCCAATAATTACTTCCAAAATCATCAATTTTGGTGAATAATTTATTGTATTTCCATATTTATACTAAAATATAGTTAAGGTGATTTTTGTATATTTTTTACAAATCTATTTGGTATTTTTAAGCTAAATTGCATGTAATTGCAATTATAGCCTATTTCACGATTAGTAGCATTTTATAATTGTAAAATTATTTCCAGTATTTTTAAATTAATATTAATATAGTATTTGTTGGCTCAATATTTTAATTTACATTTAAAATTATTATTACTATTTTTATAAAATAAAAATGGAAAATAGGCTATTTAACACTTAGCCCATTTCTATTTCAATTACAGCCCTTTTACCTTTCAATTTTGGCCCTCAATTTGACCCAATTTTGCCCCAAATTAAACCAGCCCAATCCCCCAAATTACCCGACCCCTGACCCGATTTAAAAACCCACCCGGCTCCCCTTTCATCCAGGCCATTGATCATTTTGATCAACGGCCATAAACTCCCCTTTCCTTTTTTAATTCCCAAACCACCCTTAACCTAATTTATTTCACCAAGACGCTACCTTTGAACCCTTTTCGCCTCTCAAACTCTATCAAAACTCTCCGAAACCCTAATCGTTTCCCACCTTATCTCACCATGTTTCCACTGGATTCCATGGCGTCTCCGGCCGTGGACGGTCTGTACTCATCCTTTCTCACCATTAGACCTAAGCTATTTAAGGTTTGAAGCCCGACTTCAATGGCCTTCTTCAGATCCTTCTCAGATTTGTAGATATATGGCTTCTCCGGTCATTATTCCGGCATGTTCAAGCAATATGAGTCTTTTCGACTCAGGATCTGAATTTCCTCAAGACCTTTCTCATTGATAGGGTTTTCTCTGCAACTCTAAGCCGTCTGAGGTTCTGTACCCACCTATTTTCTTAGATCTGTGATATGTCTGGGCTTTATTTGACATTTTAAAGGTTTTCCCCAAATTTCCTTTTTAAAATTGTTCAATTTCGATTTTAAGGTTTCTGAAAAAGTTTCTTCAAATATCTTTCTGATTCTTTCCGTTCTTTCTTTATGTGTGTTTATCTATGTTAGGCTCGTATGTTTTCTTTTCTACTACGCATGAGTTTGCTCTCTTGTTTCTTTTCTATTATGCGAGACTCTTCTATTTTGCTGTCACTCTTATGCTCTCATTTTAATCTGTGTTTTGCTATATGTATTTATGGCTGAGTTCTTTGATTTTATTCATTATACTGAGTTCTGTTTGTGTTCCTGCTAAGCATATTTCATCTACTTTTGTTTAAAGCTTGTATCATCTCTTTCTTCTAAACTTGTTTAAACTCCAAATTTTCTCGAGCATGTTCTCATGATTTTGAATCAGTGTTCTTTCTATCGTGTGTGTTTGTCTCTCATAAGTCTTTGGAAAAGACTTCTGAGCCCCTCTCAAGTGGCCTGCCTTCTCATCTCTATTGTCTGACTCAATTTGAAACCCTAGGATTTGGGGGTTTCTTTGGCAAGTGGTATTAGGGACCCTAGGCTTTCAGACTCACTATGAGTCTGTAACTGAACTCGAATACCTTTTGCTTGTGGCTCTAAGACTTTCAATGTTAGACTCTTTTTCTAAGAAACCTGACGATTCTTTTTGCTTGATCTCTTTCAAAAGTTTTCACCAATTAAGTGATTGATTCTGAAATTCCTTTAATACGACCGAAGAATTATCACTAATTTTTCTTCGATTGAACCTCTTTTACCTTTCTTGACTTGGTTCATTCGAATTGAACTTGTAATTTTGGTTTCATGGCTGTTTGATTGATTCCCTTGCCATATTTGGCACAAACCGTATGCCATTGATTGTTTTCCTTAAATAACTTCTATGTACTTACCCCTTTTGTGCTACTTTGAAAAGGTTTTAATTAAAACTTCTTTCCTTAACTAATTTTTACCCGTTGAAATCAGAATCCCTTAACCAAAGGGAGGTTGATTTCAATGATATTTCCTTGCCTTTCTTACTTGCTTTCTGCACTATAAAAGGGACTGCCCTTCTGCACTTTTAAGACACCTTACACCTTCAGTTCACACGACCTACACACTACCAGTCCTTAACTCCAATTCAATACTTGCACACTTGCAATATTGCTTTGAATTCAATACTCTTTCAACACTCTGCTTTTGCTTGAGATCTTTTGGAATTGCTTGGCTTTCAACTTGACTTTTTCTAAGGCTACTATTTTTACTTGTTTTCCCCTGAAACTGGTATGTTCTGATTTAACGTTTCTGCTTCACTCCTATGTGCTTATTTACAGTTTTCTGCAAACCTGTTACTTTACTGCTCATGTTCAATGATTTATGCTAAGCATATTCTTTCCCTGCACATGTTTCTTTTGTGAATCCCTACCCTCTATTCCCTTCTATGCGTTTGAGTTAAGGCTCATGGCCTGTTAGTATTCAAATTGCTGCTCAGGTCATATCCTGATCCACAATGGATCCTAACTCTTAAGATTTGGCTAATTGGTCGGGGGTGTGCCAGCATTCCCAATTGCTGAGCATGACCACCAGCCTGCCATCGCTTTCCCCCTAATTCCCCTATGTACTTACACTTATTCTTAGACTCTTAAGTTCTGCCCCCTCTTATGAGCCTTGCTTTGGGACCTTGAGTTCCCTCTGAACTTGGACATCTGAGGGTTGGCCCTTTCACACTGCACTATGATCTCAATTCTACAATGTGTTTGGGGTGTAAGCACTGCCTGGGGCCCTTTGAGACTCTTGGGAACTTTGACACATCCCAAACATAAGAAAGGCTTTTGGAAATCTGATCCTGGAAGTTGGTTTATCTCATATTGTTGGACTTTGAGTCTGAATTAGGCTGTTTGGTTGTAGCTGGAATTTCTGATGTAATTTTACTTTTTTCCTGATTCATTCGCGTCTGTAATAATTTGTAATAACTATTAGGGTTGGCTAGTGAAAAGGGATGGGGGGTGAATGTATGCAAAGGGTAGAAAACTTGCCTATAAGATTTTTTTTTTGATTTTTGCATTCTCATCTTAGAACCCATGCCTATAAGGTTTTTCTGCACTTCTGCATTCTCATCTTAGATACCATGCCTATAGGACTCTTGCATCTACGTAATCATTTAAAACCAATAACACTTAGATAACTTACCTATAGGAGTAATCAATTGAATCAGCTTCGTCTATTTCGTCTATGAGTCTAAAATCAGTCATAAGGTTGTTTAAAATCTACAGATCTTTTGTTTATAGAACCAGTAATCCTCTGTTTAAAATCAGTACGCTCCGTTAGATATCATACCTATAGGTCTCACTTAGGCAAACCATTAGGTCATTAATTAACTGTGTCAGTTTTGATAACTACAACCAGACAAGGCTAATTCGGACTCCTCATCTGAGAAATATGTGATAAATCAGCCCGTCCTAACGCTTTTAAATTTAATTCAGACTATGACCAGTATTTGAAGTCATGCTAAATAATTTGTTTTTTTAAATGAGGAGGCCTGTTTGAGCCCTTTAAACTGTTATGTGTTCTCCCATGACTGCATTATATATTTTGATTGTCGCCCTAGAATTTTATCCTTTTAAAACTCTGAAAAGCCAAATCTCCCTTCCCTTTAGGAATGGTAGTCCTAAATGCCTCCGGGACTGATAGGATTGGGACGGGTACTAGCATGCAATAAGTAACGATACTATTTCGCGCTTAATACCTTAACGGGGTGGGAAAGGGTAGATATGGATATGATGACCGGTGCGCTAATACCACGTGTAACCCCTCTTCTGAGGAGTGATTATCGGGTATTGCATTGATGTGATCCATATTGTTTGTAAACCTAGGACCCCTTCCCCTTTACTTGTTATCCCTTTTTTCAACTGTCCAGACTATTTGCTTAAGATTTCTGTTTTCTTTATCTTTCTTCAAGCTTTTAATTCACTTGCAACATTATGTGTAAATCCCCTTCCATTTGAGACTTCTATTTGCTTACTTGTTATTCAAAGTCACAATTGTAACATGGCTGGGAACCACACTAGTGGATCTTGGGGGGTTCCTAACACCTTCCCCTCGAGATAATTTCTAGCCCTTACCCGAACTCTGGTTTTCCAACTCGAACTCTTCTTTAGTGTCCTAATGCACTTTAATCATTAGGTGGCGACTCTTTAACCCAAAAAAACCCAATTCCCAAGAGGGAACGAGTTATCCTACCAAATGTCATGAACCCGATTTCGCCTTTAGAAAAAGGGGGCGCGACAACATGGTGACTCTGCTGGGGACTTCTTTAGGCTTTTACCATCTCATGTTACTTGTGACTTCACTGCTTCTTTATTACCTTTATTTAATGTCTTTACCCTTTTTCTACTATGAAACTGACTTGGCTCTTTGTTTCTTTTCTTTAATGCTTTCTTTTACTGCTTTCCTTCAATGCCGTTGTAATTATGAGCAACTATTGTAATCATTACTTTATGAACGTGCAAATACGTGACAATTTGTTTCATTCTTGTAATTGCATGTTCAACATCATATTCCACTCGTGCCAAAAAAAATACCATAGCAACGCTTATAATGAGTGGTTGCGCCCTTCCAATATTATCACCCCTAATTTGGCAAAGGCATATTTGCGGTAAAACCAGTCGATCAGCGGTGAAGTCGACGATTCTGTGCCTTTCCCTCTTGAGTTGTTCGCTCAAGGGTACTGGTCTAATACCCATAGAAACCTTACTCTGTTCAATTGTGCATGCATCACTGTCAAACCTAGCCGAGTCAGTTATGCTGTCCGCATAATGACTCTTTAAGATAGCCTTGTCCAAAGTCCACTGGGTTCCCTTGGAACCCAAACGGACATTACCACGTCTGTGCATTTATTTGGAGAACTAAATGCTGCTTATGCCAATTATTGATATTTAAATAGTCGAGTCTGGTGGGGGTAAGGGTCTAACACTTTATTTTGCAGAAAATAAGGCACGAAGTCCCTAGATTCGGCATGGTAACCAACATTCACCCAAGGTTGCTAAGTTGGTGGGAAGACCTTCACTCCAGTTATCAGACCCTCGTCCGCAAATATTTGGGAAATTTGCCTTCTCTTTTGGAGATCCAACCTGACAACAAAATCATAGAGGCTGCAACTCTATTCTAGGATGGCGATAGATCGGTGTTTCGCTTCGGGGACCTTGAAATGACACCTCTACTCGAGGAAATAGGAGGATTAGCTGGTATTCCATGGGAGACTCCGGGTTTACTTATGCCGGAAAATCGCAAGGGTAGGGGCTTTCTCAAAATGATGGGACTAAAGAAGAACACAGACTTGACCTGCTTGAAGGATTCCTACATTTCTTTCGACTATCTGTACGAGAGGTACGGCCATAGCAAGTCCTACCGCACTTACCCAGATGAATTCGCCCTCACATCATTAGGGCATATCCACAGAAGAGTCTTCGTCTTTATGTTCTACTTTTTGGGGATGATAGTATTTCCTATGAAGAAGGCTAGGATCCATACTAGACTGGCCATGGTCACCAAGACTTTGATGGAAGGAATTGGCGGGCAGCCTTTTAGCATAGTACCTATGATCGTTGCGCAGATATACCAAGCCCTGGAAAACTGTCAACGAGGGGCCAAACACTTTGAGGGTTGTAACTTACTGCTCCAACTCTAGCTCATGGAGCACCTCCAAAAGGGTGAATATCGGCAAGAGATCCTGCGTAGAGGCTGGGATGATCATATCGCCTTCCATCAGCCAAGGCGAATGAACTATATGCCTGACATGTTTGCCCAACCAGAAGATGCTAAAGGGTGGGTAGAGTTGTTCGGAAATCTGAAAGAGGACCAAGTGCAATGGATGTTCGAATGGTTCCCTACTGAAGAGTTCATCACCCGATCCAGGGATGCTCCATTTTTGATACTGATCGGTTTGAGAGGAACCTACCCTTATGTCCCTCTCCGAGTTTTGAGACAGGCTGGTAGGAAGTAGGTTATACCAAGGATCGATAAGATGAGTCACTTCCGGGCTGACTTCCAAGCTGATGATAGTCCTTATAAGTGCCAAGCTCAGCATATGTGGTATTGCAAGATCATCATGGGAAGAGATTTTATCGAACCAGACAGATACCATGCTGGTTGCACCCCATACTATTCAAGCTGGCTGGAGGATAATCACAATGGTCTGGGCCAACCCTGGTTTGTTCGAGGTCAAAGAATTATCGATGAAAGGGCTTAAGCATAGGTCAAATACACCAACTGCGCAAGAGGATTCGGGAATATGAAAGCGAGCGCTGTGAGATTCAAGAAGCCCACCAAAAACTAATTGAATAGTGGAAAGACATGGTTGTCAGTGCCAACAAGCGATTAGAATACCTGGAACGAGGTTTAGTGGAGCTAGAAAGGAAGTTCATCCAGAGGATCGAAAACTGCCAAAATGCTGAGGGAAACGAAGGAGGACACCTAGCTAGAGCCTACTTGCTGCTGGGACTGCGTGAGCTGGTGAAGCTATTCAATGGAGCGAAAGAGGCCGAGTCTGGGGAAGGTCCTTCTGGGACCAAGTAGTTAGGATCTTTTCATTTAAATGTAATAAGGCCAATGGCCATTAGTGACATTTTATTTTCTGCTATTTTTAGTGTCTTTTTGGGATTCGTCTTATTTTTATCAATAAAATAAGGCATTTAGCATTATAAGTTCTCCAAATCAACTTGTCGCTAGGCCTACCTCGGGCACAACGAGGCTCCCAAATTAGGACATGCATTATATTCTCGCACTATGTGTTTAAATATCGCAAGTTCTTTTTCTTACAACCTGTACTAACTTGCTACCTTTGTTTTTATTGTTTATTTTATTCCCCTCCCCAAAGGTTAGTTCATGCACTCTGGCATTGTCATCATACTCCACAAGATCTAAGGGCCCTCCGCCTCCTCCTCCTTCGAGTCCTATCAGAAACAAGAACAAGGGAAAAATGGAAGATTTGAGCAACATCAGAAAGGAGAACTCAGTTGAAAGGGTAGAGGTTACTCAGGGTATTCAGGTTTCCAAGGAAAGTGCCTCCCAGCTCGAGCAAAAGTTGTTGAAATTTCAGGAAGAACTGGACCAAGTTCGGAACTTGGCAAGCTTGTCGTTTTCCCTCACCACCCCAGTTGTCAACTTTCCCAACACTCAAAACCACACACCTCCACAAAACATCCCGAAACCATAAAATCAACCCACTCCCCATCACCACTGCAACACATGCCACACTTCAAACAACACCCCACTGCTCATCCCTGAACCACTCAACTCCACAAATGATCATCTCCACAACACCCCTATCTATGTGGAAACCATACCACACTATACTCAACCTATTTCAAGTACACCTGAGTCTGATGACAAAGACTCTCTTATCAGGAATCTGGTTACAGAACTCAAGAAGCTGACTAGCAGAGTTCAGGGTGTTGAAGGAAACAAGGGGATCGAGGGATTGAATTACGAAGACCTTTGCATTCAACCAGATGTTGAACTGCCCAAGGGGTACAAATCTCCCATGTTCGAGATGTTTGATGACACAGGGGATCCTAGAGGGCATTTGAGGACCTACTGCGACAAGCTGGTCGGAGTAGGAAAGGATGAAAAGATTCGCATAAAGCTCTTTATGAGAAGCCTGAAAGGGGATGCTCTATCTTGGTACATTAGCCAAGACCCGAAGAAGTGGTCGAATTGGGTAAGTATGGCATCTGATTTCATGGACAAATTCAGATTCAACATGGAGAATGCTCCAGATGTGTTCTACATCCAGAACTTGAAGAAGAAACCTACGGAGACGTTCCGCGAGTATGCTACTTATTGGAGATCAGAAACTACTAAGGTCAGATCAGCTTTAGAAGAAGAACAAATGAATAGGTTTTTCATCCGGGCTCAAGACCCACAATATTATGAGAGGTTGATGTTGATTGAATGCCAAAAATTTTCCGACATCATTAAGCTAGGGGAAAGGATCGAGGAAGGTATTAAAAGTGGTATGGTCACAAACTTTGAAGCATTACAGGCCAAAAACAAGGCTCTACAGTCTGGTGGCACGTCCAAGAAAAGGGATGTGAGTGTCGTGATGGTTGCACAGAGAACAAAGTCCCCAATCAAATACCAAACCTACCCATTACCTCCACTCACATATCAGCCTACCCCAAATTACCAAGCACCCATTGCCCTCTTACCAAGCTCCACCGCCTACTTACCAATCATCTCCACCTCCCACATATCAGCCCACTTCACCCAGATACTCTCAACCCGCACCTGTCTACCAAGCCTACAACACCCAACAAGCCCACTATCAATCACCTCCCCCTCGCCAAAATTTCCTTAGACCCCGATCAAAATTCGACTACAGACCCCCCAAACAGTATACCGTCATTGCTGAACATATCGACCAGCTGTATGAAAGGCTCAAAGCTGCTGGTTACGTCACCCTTATCCCTGCCATAAACCCCAAAATCCCCTCCCAATGGGTCAACCCAAACAAAACCTGTGCATACCATTCCGGCATAAAGGGGCATACCATTGATGAGTGCCGCTCTCTGAAGGATAAGATCCAAGCTTTAATTGACAACAAGATCATTGTGGCAAAGGAGACTACTCCAAATGTCCGTAACAACCCTCTACCAGAACACAAGGGTAGATATGTTCACATGATTGAGATAGAAGACGATTGGGACCCCAAAGGGTCGATTGGATTGATCGCTGAAGGTGACGAGCCAAAGAAACCAACAGTCACCCTTAACCCGATTGTGGTCCAGATGCAACCTTCTGGAGATGCCGAAGTGAACATGTCCATACCACTTGAGTTCGAAGCACCTTCTTCTACAAAGATGCCAGGGCCTATTAAGGTCGAGTTTGGGTCCCCAAAGGCACCTATACCATTTGAGGTTGCTGTATTACCTCCCAAAGCAAGGGTGCCCATTCCGGTGGCCATGACAACCGTAACACCGTTCCACCCAAAGGCCATACCGTGGGATTACGCCGCCGAGGCAAAAAGGAAAGGGAAAACCAAATCTGGAGAAACAATTGCAGCACAGGGTATGACAAGAACCGGTAGGGTTTATACTCCAGAACATCTAGTTGAGTCTAGTAAGCAGGCCTCTGGACAACCAACCGTCACTGAAACCGGGCCTGATGATCTCTGGAGGAAGATACAAGCCAAAGAGTATTCGGTCATTGATCAGTTGAACAAAATGCCAACCTAGATCTCTATCTTGACTCTGCTACAAAGCTTTGACGCGCATAAGAATGCCTTATTGAAGGTTCTGAGCGAAGCATATGTGCCCAACAACATAACTGGAGGAGAAATGGCAAACATAGTAGGGCAAGTATTGGAGAGTCACAAAATCACTTTCTATAAAGATGAGCTGCCACCAGAAGGATTGAGCCACAACAAGGCGTTGCACATCACTGTGCAGGGCGAAGATTATTTCATCACCAGAATCCTGATTGACGGAGGGTCCAGCCTCAATATTTGTCCATTGGTGACTCTCAGAACATTAGGAAAGAGCCTGTATGAGATCAAGGATGGAGCCATTAATGTCAAAGCTTTCGATGGATCCCAAAGGTCCACTGTTGGGGAAATCAGTTTGTGTTTGCAAATGGGACTGACTTGGTTCGATGTTGATTTTCAAGTGATAGACGTCCCAACATCCTACAACTTGCTATTGGGACGGCCCTGGATCCATGTCGCTGGGGCTGTAACATCAACCTTACATCAAGCAGTGAAATTCGAGCGGAATCACCAAGAGGTAATTATTCATGGCGACGGTAGCAATCCCATATACAGTTGCCAGACCATCCCAGCAATCAGAGGAAGAAGGAAGATAGGTGGAGAAACCTACCATCACATTGAGCGAGTCAACGCCGTGGACAAGGATAAATGGTGGGATAACAAAATTGAAAGTATACTGAATTGGTGTGGATATGAACCTGGCAAGGGACTTGGCAAGAATCTCCAAGGAATCGCTAAGCCTATCAAGTTGAAGAAACACGGTACCACTTTCGGTTTGGGATATGAATACACTTGGGAGGAGTTCAACCACTATTCGCCACCATGGCGCAGTCCCTACTACCCACTGGAGCATTCGATACCTCGCTTAGAGCAGACCTTCAGGCCAGCCGATGTCATATATGGGTCGGGAGAAGAGGAAGCACTAGCGGCGATGAGGAATTTGTTTTTGGAAGATGACAATATGGACTGTTGTGTCATTTTCGAGGAGGAGGGGGAGGAAGGCCCTTCTATACAAGCTATGAGCCGAGGAGCACGCCTCAACAATTGGCCCATCAGAACCACCAGGGCCCGGAAAGCTTTGGGGTAGCAAGGCTGAACAAAGCACCATGCATTATCTTTATTTTTTGCTAGTTGACTTTCTTTCCGCATTTTTAATATTGAAATAAGAGCTCCAATGTTCAAAACAATTATGAAATTTATCAAAGCGTTTCAGTTTCTTATAAATATTGCTCTTATTACTTTTTATCGTTTACTTTATTTACACAGCATTACTATTACTTATCTTGATGAACCGACGATTGTGACATGCAATGAGACAACACAACAAACGGATATAGACTCAGAAGAAGATGATATACCAGAAGAGGTTGTTAAAGAGGTTGAGGATTTTGAGAACAGACCTAAGTCTAACCTGGATGAAACCGAGGTTGTCAACCTGGGAGATGCAGAAAATGTCAAAGAAACGCGCATCAGTGTTCATCTGTCACCATCAGAAAAGAAAGAGTACACGGGATTTCTAAGGGAATATGAGGACATATTCGCCTGGTCTTATGATGACATGATTGGTCTCAGTACATCTATTGTAGCTCACAAACTGCCAACCGATCCGACATGTCCACTAGTAAAATAGAAGCTCAAGAAGTTCAAACCCGACATGAGTTTGAAAATCAAGGAAGAATTCACCAAGCAAGTCAAAGCCAAGGTTCTCAGGGTAGTAGAGTATCCAACATGGTTAGCCAATATTGTGCCAGTGCCGAAGAAGGACGGGAAGGTTAGAGTCTGTGTCGACTACCGGGATCTCAACCAGGCCAGTCCAAAAGATGACTTCCCCTTGCCGAACATACACATTCTAATTGACAATTGCGCCAAGCATGAACTGTAGTCATTCGTTGATTGTTTTGCTGGGTATCATCAGATATGGATGTATGAGGAAGACGCGGAGAAAACGGCTTTCATTACACCGTGGGGGATGTATTGTTACAAGATGATTCCGTTTGGGTTAAAGAATGATGGGGCCACCTACATAAGGGCCATGACTACCATTTTCCATGACATGATACACAAATCGATCGAGGTGTATGTAGACAACGTCATCATCAAATCCAAGAGAGCCACTAACCACATGGAAGATTTGAGGAAGTTCTTCAATAGACTAAGAAGGTACAACTTGAAGCTGAATCCCACCAAGTGTGCATTCGGGGTTCTGGCCAGAAAACTACTTGGGTTCATTGTGAGTCGCCGAGGAATAGAACTGGATCCGTCAAAGGTCAAAGCCATCTAAGAATTGCCACCACCGAAGAACAAGAAAGAGGTTATGAGTTTCTTGGGAAGACTCAACTACATCAGCCAGTTCATGGCTCAATCTACTGTCATTTGTGAGCCAATCTTTAAGATGTTGAAGAAGGACGTCGCTACCAAATGGACTGATGATTTTCAAAAAGCCTTTGACAAAATCAAGGAATACTTGTCAATGCCGCCAGTTTTGGTCCCGCCCGAGCCGGGTAGACCTCTATTACTCTACCTTGCAGTATTGGATGGAGCTTTCGGTTGTGTTCTGGGGCAGCATGATGAAACGAGAAGAAAGGAACAGGCCATCTATTATCTTAGCAAGAAGTTCACCCCGTACGAGGCCCGATATTCTCTATTGGAACGCACCTGTTGTGCTCTGACTTGGGTAACTCAGAAGTTGAGGCACTATTTCTTTGCATATACTACTTATCTCATATCAAGAATGGATCCTTTGAAGTACATCTTTCAGAAGCCCATGCCCACTGGCAAGCTAGCCAAGTGGCAAACCCTGCTGAGTGAATTCAGCATTGTTTTCGTGACTCAGAAGGAAATCAAAGGACAAGTACTGGCAGATCATCTTGCTGAAAATCCCGTGGATGGAGAATACGATCCTCTAAAGACGTATTTTCCTGATGAAGAGGTATCTTACATAGGGGAAGATATTGCAGAATCCTATGATGGTTGGAGAATGTTTTTCGACGGAGCAACAAATTTCAAAGGAGTTGGCATAGGAGCAGTCCTAGTATCAGAAATCGGTCAGCATTATCCGGTATCTACAAGCTCAGGTTCCCGTGCACCAACAACATGGCCGAGTACGAAGCCTGCATCTTAGGGCTCAAGCTGGCCATTGACATGAACATTCAGGAATTACCTAGTGATCGGAGATTCAGACCTGCTTATACATCAGGTCCGAGAAGAATGGGCAACCAAGAACTCCAAGATACTCCCTTATCTGCATCATGTACAGGAGTTGAGGAAGAGGTTCACAAAGACAGAGTTCCAACATGTTCCCAGAGTTCAGAATGAGTTGGCCGATGCATTGGCTACCCTATCGTCCACGATACAACACCCAGACAAGAACTTCATTGATCCTATTCCGGTAAAGATCTATGATCAGCCAGCTTACTGTGCTCATGTAGAAGAAGAAGCAGACGAAAAACCTTGGTTTCATGATATCAAGGAATATTTGACGAAGGAAGAATATCCAGAACTCGCAAATCCTACTCAAAAGCGCACACTTCGGAGATTATCTAACAACTTCTTTCATAGCGGAGGAATCCTGTATAGGAGGACTCCTGATTTGGGATTACTAAGGTATGTCGACGCATAGGAAGCATCCAGATTATTGGAGGAAATTCATGCGGGGACCTGCGAACCACATATGAACGGCTTTGTCTTAGCCAAGAAAATACTCCGAGCTGGTTATTTTTGGATGACTATGGAAACAGACTGCATCCAGTATGTTCGAAAATGCCATCGTTGTCAGATACATGCTGACATGATAAAGGTGCCTCCAAACGAGCTTACAACAACAAGCTCGCCATAGCCGTTCACCGCTTGGGGAATGGATGTTATCGGACCTGTCGAGCCTGCCGCATCAGACAGGCATAGGTTCATTCTAGTGGCAATTGATTATTTCACCAAATGGGTTGAAGCAACATCGTACAAAGCAATGTCTAAGAAAGTGGTAGCAGATTTTGTCCGCGACCGTATTGTTTGTCGGTTTGGAATTCCGTAGTCAATCATCACTGATAATGGTTCCAATCTCAACAGCGACCTGATGAAATCCATGTGTGAAACCTTCAAGATCAAACACAAGAATTCTACGGCTTACAGACCTCAGATGAACGGAGCCGTAGAAGCCGCTAATAAAAATATCAAGAAGATACTAAGGAAGATGATAGAGAAACATAAGCAGTGGCCTGAGAAGTTATCATTTGCTTTATTGGGATACCGCACCACAGTTCGCACATCAACCGGGGTAACTCCCTATATGTTGGTTTATGGTACAAAAGTAGTCATTCCCGTCGAGGTAGAAATTCCCTCCTTGAGAATCATATAGGAAGCAGAACTTGACGATGCAGAATGGGTAAGGAGTCGCTACGAGTAGTTAGATCTTATAGATGGGAAAAGAATGAATGCAGTTTGCCATGGTCAACTTTATCAGAATAGAATGTCCAGGGCCATCAACAAAAGAGTCAAGCCAAGACAATTTACACCGGGGCAACTGGTGTTAAAGAAGATTTCCCCCCATCAAGATGAAGCCAAAGGGAAGTTCTCTCCCAACTGGTAGGGTCCATACATAGTTCACTAGGTTCTAACCGGAGGAGCCCTCATACTTGCAGAAATGGACGGTGAAGTTTGGCCGAAGCCGATCAATTCAGATGCAGTGAAGCAATACTATGTGTAACTCTTACGATTTCCTGTATAATGTATTTGAACTACGCCTGACCTGATTCCTGTTTAAGAGGGGATATGTAGGAAGCCCTATGGGTTTGGTCATAATTCAATAAAATTTTCATTTCCCCCCCACTATTGGAAACTGGGGCGGAATTTTGAGGAGGACCCTCAAAATTCTGAAGATGATTTCAGCCATTTATCGTATGCAGCCGTCAAAAGCACCAACCTAGTAAACTGGGGTAGAATTTTAAGGAGTACCCTCAAAATTCCGGAGCGAGAGAGGCTGCAATGTCTTGAACCGCATTGCATTTGTCGGTTCATCTAAAGAAAATTATTCTTAATTATGCACTTATATTATGCTTTTACTAAATCATGCATGTTCATTACTAAAACTGGCTTGTTTAGCAACGCTACCCCAATGATACGTACAATATCACCAGATCAAAGCCGAGCAGGTCAAGCAAAGCCAGCAGGGATACAAACTAACTTTCCCCCCTTTACAAACTCATGATTTTTCTTTAGATGCAGGCACTTGAGTTGCAAAATCATCAAATGTACTATATGCTCACTCACAAAGTTCAGGAATACAACTCTCCACTTGCTCGCAACTACTATCCGCACAACAGTGTCCCCAGCAGGCACAATATCCCCAGCAATCACGATACCACAATCCGCTATCAGCTAGGAAAACTCTATTTCCATTTGCCATTTTTACTTCCTACATAAGGCTACCATTCTGCCTTCCGAGGTTAAGCTCTACCTCCATCTGCATTCTTTTCATTGCACAGGGCTACCTTTCTGCCCTTCCAAGACTAAGCTCTGTCTCCATCTGCATTTTCTACATTGCATAAAGCTACTTTTCTGCCTTCCGAGGTTAAGCTCTACTTCCATATGTATCTTCTGCATTGCATAAAGCTACCTTTTTGCCTTCCGAGACTAAGCTCTGTCTCCATCTGCATTTTCTGCATTGCATAAGGCTACCTTTCTGCCTTCCGAGGTTAAGCTCTACCTCCATCTGCATCTCCTGCATTGCATAAGGCTACCTTTCTGCCTTCTGAGGTTAAGCTATACCTTCATCTGCATGGCTGAAATACTGCCACCTTATTTCTCTTGCATGGCTGAAATATCGCCACTCTATTTCTCTTGCATGACTGAAATACCGCCATCTTATTTCTCTTACATGGCTGAAATACCGCCACCCTTTATTTACGTCTTACATCGGCTGAAAGATCGCCACCTTCTGCATTTTCATGGGCTGAAAGATCGCCAAATTGTCCAAAGGCATCATTGTTCGGAGGCACCATTTTCATAGCCCGAGAACGCCATGCCATGGCCTGAGGACCCCATTTTATCTTTTGCATATCATTATTCAAAGGCAGCATGGTTCGGAGGCATCATCCTCATAGCCAAAGAACATCATTTCGTAGCCTACGAATCCTTTATCATATGCTTCATGGCCCAGGACATCATGGTCCGAGGACGTCATCCTAACCGTCCAAAGATAGCATTCACGGTCCAACGGGAACTTGCATCACGTTTAAATTTATGCACAATATATATATGCTGGTATTGTTCATTCACAGGTACAGGCTAGCAACGGCCGTCTCAGCAGGAGCGATCCCGCTCCAGTTCTCGCAGCCTATTAGACTTTGACCATCCTTTCTCAACCTAAACATCGCGTCAGCTTTTCGAAAATCTCCATCGGCATACTCCGCCGATGGATCCCGAACTACATATGGCCTGATTCCTGTAATGCCAGGGATATGTAAGCAGCTCAGAAACTAGAGCTCGATCAAAACTCTTCAAAATCGTTTCATTCGGTCAAAATTGGCCATCATATCTTTACCTGACAACTCTTTCATCCTTCCCGGGAAAGAGGGGCAGCTATTGATACCTAATTTTTCCCTATGTATTTTTATATACAAAATACTTTCAAAATAGTATGTACATACATATATAAGCATGCCCAAGAGTTTTGGTATTTTTTTCTTCTGATTTTTAAGATTTTAAAATCAATTTATTGTCTATTTTTAGTAGTACAAAATCCAATAATTACTTCCAAAATTATCAATTTTGGTGAATAATTTATTTTATTCCCATATTTATACTAAAATATAGTTAAAGTGATTTTTGTATATTTTTTACAAATCTATTTGGTATTTTTAAGCTAAATTGCATGTAATTGCTCTCTTACATGCAATAAACTCCCCTTTCCTTTTTTTAATTCCCAAACCAACCTTAACCTAATTCATTTCACCGAGATGCCGCCTTTGAACCCTCTTCATCTCTCAAACACTCTCGAACCTCTCCGAAACCCTAATCGTTTCCCACCTTATCTCACCATGTTTCCACCGGAATCCATCGGACCTAATCTATTCAAGGTTTGAAGCCCGACTTCAATGGCCTTCTTCAGATCCTTCTCAGATCTGTAGATCTATGGCTTCTCCGGCCATTATTCCGGCATGTTCAAGCAACATGAGTCTTTTCGACTCAAGATCTGACTTTCCTCAAGACCTTTCTCATTGCTAGGGTTTTCTCTGCAACTCTAAGCCGTCTGAGGTTCTGTACCCGCCTATTTTCTTAGATCTGTGATATGTCTGGGCTTCATTTGATATTTTAAAGGTTTTCCCCAAATTTCCTTTTTAAAATCATTCAATTTCGATTTTAAGGTTTCTGAAAAAGTTTCTTCAAATATCTTTCTGATTCTTTCCATTCTTTCTTTATGCATGTTTATCTATATTAGGCTTGTATATTTTCTTTTCTACTACGCATGAGTTTGCTCTCTTGTTTCTTTTATATTATGCGAGACTCTTCTATTTTGCTGTCACTCTTATGCTCTCATATTAATCCGTGTTGTTAATCCTTATTCTTTGCTATATGTGTTTATGATTGAGTTCTTTGATTTTGTTCACTTTACTGAGTTTTGTTTGTGTTCCTGCTAAGCATATTTTATCTACTTTTGTTTAAAGCTCGTATCATCTCTTTCTTTTGAACTTGTTTAAACTCCAAATTTTCTCGAGCATGTTCTCATGTTTGAATCAATGTTCTTTCTATCGTGTGTGTTTGTCTCTCATAAGTCTTTGGAAAAGGCTTCTGAGCCCCTCTCAAGTGGTCTGCCTTCTCATCTCCATTGTCTGACTCAATTTGAAACCCTAGGATTTGGGGGGTTTCTTTGGCAAGTGGTATTAGGGACCCTAGGCTTTCAGACTCACTATGAGTCTGTAACTGAACTCGAATACCTTTTGCTTGTGGCTCTAAGGCTTTCAATGTTAGACTCTTTTTCTAAGAAACCTGACGATTCTTTTTGCTTGATCTGTGTGCTTTATATATATGAGAAATTCCTCTTTCAAAAGTTTTCACCAATTAAGTGATTGATTCTGAAATCCCTTTAATAAGGCTGATGAATTGTCAATGATTTTTCTTCGATTGAACCTCTTTTACCTTTCTTGACTTGGTTCATTCGAATTGAACTTGTAATTTTGGTTTTGTGGCTGTTTGATTGATTCCCTTGCCATATTTGGCACAAACCGTATGCCATTGATTGTTTTCCTTAAATAACTTCTATGTACTTACCCCTTCTGTGCTACTTTAAAAAGGTTTTAATTAAAACTTGTTTCCTTAACTAATTTTTACCCGTTGAAATCAGAATCCCTTAACCAAAGGGAGGTTGATTTCAATGATATTTCCTTACCTTTCTTACTTGCTTTCTGCACTATAAAAGGGATTGCCCTTCTACACTTTTAAGACACCTTACACCTTCAGTTCACACGACCTACACACTACCAGTCCTTAACTCCAATTCAATACTTGCACACTTGCAATATTGCTTTGAATTCAATACTCTTTCAACACTCTGCTTTTGCTTGAGATCTTTTGGAATTGCTTGGCTTGCAACTTGGCCTTTTCTAAGGCTACTGCTTTTACTTGTTTTCCCCTGAAACTGGTATGTTCTGATTTAACATTTCTGCCTCACCCCTATGTGCTTATTTACAGTTTTTTGCAATCCTGTTTACTTTACTGCTCATGTTCAATGATTTATGCTAAGTATGTTCTTTCCGTGCACCTGTTTCTATTGTGAATCCTTACCCCTATTCCCTTCTATGTGTTTGAGTTAAGGCTCATGGCTTGTCAGTATTCAAATTGTTGCTCAGGTCATAACCTGATCCACAATGGATCCTAACTCTTAAGATTTGGTTAACAGGCTGGTCGGGGGTGTGCCTGCATTCCCAATTGCTGAGCATGACCACCAGCCTGCCATGGCTTTCCCCCTAATTCCCCTATGCACTTACACTTATTCTTAGACTCTTAAGTTCTGCCCCCTCTTATGAGCCTTGCTTTGGGACCTTGAGTTCCCTCTGAACTTGGACATCTGAGGGTTGGCCCTTCCACACTGCACTATGATCTCAATTCTACAATGTGTTTGGGGTGTAAGCACTGCCCGGGGCCCTTTGCGACTCTTGGGAACTTTGACACATCCCAAACATGAGAAAGGCTTTTGGAAATGTGATCCTGGAAGTTGGTTTATCTCATATTGTTGGACTTTGAGTCTGAATTAGGCTGTTTGGTTGTAGCTGGAATTTCTGATGTAATTTTACTTTTTTTCTGATTCATTCGGGTCTGTATAATTTGTAATAACTATTGGGGTTGGCTAGTGAAAAGGATGGAGGTGAATGTATGCAAAAGGTAGAAAACTTGCCTATAAGATTTTTTTTGATTTCTGCATTCTCATCTTAGAACCCATGCCTATAAGTTTTTTCTGCACTTCTGCATTCTCATCTTAAATACCATGTCTATAGGAATCTTGCATATACATAATCATTTAAACTAATAACGCTTAGATAACTTGCCTATAGGAGTAATCAATTGAATCAGCTTCGTCTATTTCGTCTATGAGTCTAAAATCAGTCATAAGGTCGTTTAAAATCTGCAGATCTTTTGTTTATAAAACCAGTAATCCTCTCTTTAAAATCAGTACGCTCCATAGATATCATGCCTATAGGTCTCACTTAGGCAAACCATTAGGTCATTAATTAACTGTGTCAGTTTTGATAACTACAACCAGACAAGGCTAATTCGGACTCCTCATTTGAGAAATATGTATTAAATCAGCATGTCCTAATGCTTTTAAATTTAATTCAGACTATAACCAGTATTTGAAGTCATGCTAAATAATTTGTTTCTTTAAATGAGGAGGCCCGTTTGAGCCCTTTAAACTATTATGTGTTCTTCCATGACTGCCTTATATGTTTTGATTGTCGCCCTAGAATTTTATCCTTTTAAAACTCTGAAAAGCCAAATTACCCTTCCCTTTAGGACTAGTAGTCCCAAATGCCTCCGGGACTGATAGGATTGGGGCAGGTACTAGCATGCAATAAGTAACGATACTATTCCGCGCTTAATACCTTAACGGGGTGGGAAAGGGTAGATATGAATATGATGACCAGTGCGCTAATACCACGTGTAACACCTATTCTGAGGAGTGATTGCCGCGTATTGCATTGATGTGATCCATATTGTTTGTAAACCTCGAACCCCTTCCCCTTTACTTGTTATCCCTTTTTTTAACTGTCCAGACTATTTGCTTAAGATTTCTGTTTTCTTTATCTTTCTTCAAACTTTTAATTCACTTGCAACATTATGTGTAAATCCCCTTCCATTTGAGACTTCTATTTGTTTACTTGTTATTCAAAGTCACAATTATAACATGGCCGGGAACCACACTAGTAGATATTGGGGGGTGCCTAACACCTTCCCCTCGAGATAATTTCTAGCCCCTACTCGAACTCTGGTTTTCCAACTCGAACTCTTCTTTAGTGTCCTAATGCACTTTAATCATTAGGTGGCGACTCTTCAACCCAAAAAAAACCCAATTCCCAAGAGGGAATGAGTTGTCCTACCAAATGTCATGAACCTAATTTCGCCTTTAGAAAAAGGGGGCATGACAGACCTGCTGTGACTCCCGAAATTCCATTCCGACCCCTATATAAAAATCTCATCTAATCAATCGGAAGACACCAAAATTCCATTTTCGCCAATTCAAGTCTAAATCTACTACAGACCTCCAAAATACGTTCTGATCACATTGCTAAGCCCCAAATAATCTCTTGAAGCTATCCGAACCATCAGAATTCACATCCGAGCCCTTTTTCATGTAAGTCAACATCGATTGACTTTTCCAACTTAATCTTACTCAAAAGAGACTAAGTGTCTCAAATCTTACCAAAACCATTCCGGATTCGAACCGACTAACCCGATACCACATAACACGGATAAACTAAGCATACAGAGGCATAAATGGGGGAAAAGAGCAGTAACAAATGAAACGACTGGCTGAGTCGTTACTGCAGCTGATCAAATTTGTGATGAAATTTTGTTTATTCTTTTACTTTTCAAGGGTACCGACAAGACCAAGCACCTATATGTTAGTATATCTCTGTCAATTGTAAGACAAATCTTATATTATGAGAGTATTTGAATTATAAAGCTCAATGCGGTGTCTATACGTGAAATGAAATTTAGGAAGCTCCAACTGTTTTTTTGAAATTCCAATTTTATTTTAAATGAGGATCAATTTGTTCAGGCACAAAATTTAATATGTCGTTCATAATTTTACTATGTCTTTGATTTTTTGATTAAATTCTACCTCAATTATTGCTTTAATTCTATTAATAGTTATTTATCTAGTGAAGAATATAAGTTTTTAATAATTTTTTATTATTGACGCAATATTCACGTGCAACGCACGTACTAGAAAAACAGTATATATAAAATAGATAATATTGGCATGTCAGTTTGGTTTGTTCTATAATTCATACTAAACCAAATCGTACCAACTACATGTCGATCTTCCGAGCCAGTTTGATTCATCTTCTGGTTCAGTTTGAGTTTTTTGATATTTATTGAACACTCATCATTATTGATGTTCCCTGCACACAGCGGGAGCTTGGCGCATCGGGCTGCCCTTTTTTTCTTTTTTTTACTCATCATTACTGATGTTGAATTTTCTTAAGATAAACAAAAAGATTTAGCAACAGTGAATTATGGCATAATACCTCTTTCTCGTCCCGCTGAGATGCACACACTAATACATCCTCTAAACTGATTATGACAGGAGCCCAGCCAAGCTTTTTCCACGGAATTTTAATACTCAACTTACCAACATGACCCACAAAAGCAAACAAATAGGATCTCATCAAGAAAAGAAAACTTAGATATACAATATCTAAGAAAACAATTTATAGATTTTTTATAAGTACAAAATTGCCTAAATGTTACAAAGTCATCAAGAAGCATCAAAACAAAGGAAGCAAACGGGAAAAGTAGAAAGAAACCAAAGTCAAAGGAACAATAAATTTCAAATTCTGTTAAAATCTAGTTGACAACCCATTAATTCAACAAAAGCTATTTGGCATGCATTTAGTGAAATCAAAATGATGACAAGAATTCCTGATTCTGATTCTTTTTGGTGTCAGGGCCTTTTCGCGTGCACCTCAACTAATTCCACCAGTTACCTACTACCTCCCACCAGCACAAGCATCGAGTTATTCTTCCTACCAAGGCTTAAGTAGAGGGGAAGAAACCACCTAGTATTTTTTGTCTCCATTGGGTTTTGAACCTGAGACCTCATGGTTATTCCCTGTTTTATTGACCACTTGGTCACACCCTCGGGTGCCCTGAATCCGAAATTTAACTCAATCTAGTGTCTTTTCATTACCAGAAAAAATTAAGATTATATGTAGCACACTAACCATATCAGCCAAAGTTAAGCTTTCCTAATATTTGCTATATTACTTCACAATACTTAAATATAACTAAGTAATACCAACTAATGTCAAAAATTGGTGAGGGCGGACAAGTGAACAGCTTACAGAGAAGTACATTGAATAATTGTAAAATGTTACTAAGAAGAAGCGGATAGTGCTTGATGGGGGAATATATCAGATGAGTAGGCTACAACAGTGAACAAAGTTAAAACATTTGGCATTAATAAAAAGTCAAAAATGAAGGTGATAGGATGAATATAGGACAAGGTGTTCAGGAAAAGCACAAGTAACATTAATTTGCTACCTTTGTGTGAAGAGATGGAAAGATGTCAATCACTTTATTCAACGCAAAGTGGGAATAAAAGTTTGGAATCTCATGCTGAATGTATGAACATAGACATAAAACTACAAATAGATGAATTAAGTTGGTCTTTTTATATTTGATTATCATAACCCCAATAAGACCCTTTGAAGTAGCAGGACTACAAGGTTTAGAACTTTTACCTTTCTTCACAGCAAATGGCAACTGGAGATAATCGAAAGCCTCGAGAATAAGTTCCACATCTTCTTATAATACTTCTTCTGCATTGCACAGATTAAACTCACTTTCTACCACTTATAACCAAATCTACTAGAGACATGATAATGGCAAAAATAAAAGAGAAGAAAAAAAGAAATTAGTAAAAGATGCATATACTGGACGAATGACAGTCCTTCAACAAAATTTTACCACCTAACCCATTACCACTAGTATATTGGTATTTTCACTAGATTCCATTATCATCTACATAATAATCTCTTTGAATTTTCTCAATATTTTTTCTCCAAGTAGGTTAGCACTTTGTATTAGTATAAACAATATAAAAGAAAAAAAATTGCGGTGAATAACAATAAGCAGACGGTAGAATGGGGGGTTTAGTTGAGTACTTACCATTCAATAAGGTGATTTTCAGCTGCTCCTTTTAGATGTCCTTAATATATATATTCCTAGATAACCCAATATCAGTTGCCTAACGAGCACTTCAAATATCCTATAAACTCACAAATCAAAAACCGTATACTATAAAAAGAATAATTTTTTAAGCTGTGGGAGCATAAAATAATTGCCCGCGCACTGCAACCCAATTCACTATAACTGAATAGGATTTTATGGCATGAGAAAGAAAAACTATTATTGCATAGTAGACGGAGAAAGGAATGAAAGATACTTTCGCCGGAGAAAGAATTCCGATGCCGAGACAGTATAATTGTTTGGGATTTAGAATTGGAAACGTTTCCGTCAAATATAAAAAATAAAAAATATTATGGGAGAAAGACACAAATGCCCATGCAGAGCAAAATAATAACGGTCGATGCCCCTTCTTCCCCTATTTACCAGCAATGCCTTTACATATTCACCCATTCCTATCATCTTAGCAAAATTGCAAACATGCGCGATAATCAACGCAAA
The DNA here is from genome assembly GCF_000715075.1 of Nicotiana tabacum. Taxonomy (NCBI): domain Eukaryota; kingdom Viridiplantae; phylum Streptophyta; class Magnoliopsida; order Solanales; family Solanaceae; genus Nicotiana; species Nicotiana tabacum. Next base: position 182,432,529 of record NC_134085.1, read on the forward strand.
AGGGCCAAATATATTCATGTACTATGAAAAAAAATTAAATATACCTTTCGTTATATTTGTGGTCCAAATATATATGTTTACCTCGAAAAATGTGAGTAACAATTAAAGATAATTTGTGATTTTAAAGATATGTGATATATTCTAATACTAGTGATTATACAAGTAATATTAAGCTTAAGTAAGAAGAATTGATGAACCAAATCAGTATTTGTTGGAGCAATAGGGGCCTCGAGTTTGATTATCCCAGGGACCTCGAGGTCAGCTAAGAACAATAAAGTATGAACAATAAAGTAAAGACAATAAAGCTGAAGAATAATTGTTGAGCACGTTAAATAAAAGCATAGTGGAATGTTCTATTGCTCTGGCGACTCTGCTGGGGATATAGAACCCAGAACTTCTGGTTTAGGGTTCAAGAATTCGAGCTTAGAATAACTATTATAATTGACTTTATTTATTATCTGATTTTTATATGTTTGAGCCTAATGTGCTAAATGCCACTTTTTACCGCTTTGATATTGTTTGAACTACATATAAATTGGTACGAAACCCTCTTCTCTCTGAGTCTTATAAATCATCTGGGAAGTGTGCACATCGTCTGACTTCTTTTCTGTTAGAGTCATATCCCAATTTTAGAACGAGGTTCGGATAAGTTGCAAAGCCGGTGAAGCTTCTGTATTCTCGGTACGCTGCCCCCCTCGTCTCGAGCTGGCCACTCGGGTAAGCCAGGTCTAGAACAATACACCCGGATTTTAAACTTAGAATAACATAGCCTCATACCGGATCCCTAGTAGGAACGATTGTTTTCATCACGTGCATTTGACTTTGGGGATTCAACACCGGGGTTGGGTACGTCTAGGACAGGTGTACCCGAAATGAAAAGACCATCCTGATGCATCTTACGTGCTACTTGTACATTTACTTGCTTCGGCTTGCATGTTGACCGGCTTCTAGCACAAAAAAAAGTAAGAGTGAGGTAGGTATTTGAAAATCCTGAAACTCTGCCAAAATTCTAAAAAAAAACAAACAAAAAGAAAAATCATTTCAAAATGAGCCAAAATTTTTAAGTGGCATGTTCCCCTGTTCCGTCAAAACTGACCGAACTACACTGGTCTGATTCTCACCGGATATGAGATACGTAGGCAAACCTCATCGGTTCCGACCCCCAATTTTTAAAAATCCAAAAATATTTTCCTTTACTTCCTTTTTTAGAAAAGTCTTTCTTTGAGACCCCAATTTTCAAAAATTCAAAAAATATTTTCTTTTACTTCCTTTTTAGAAAATCTTTCTTTAAGACCCCAATTTTCAAGAATCCAAAAATATTTTCTATTACTTCCTTCTTCAAAAAGTCTTTCTTTTAGGCCCCAATTTTTTAAAATACAAAAATATTTTCTTCTCAAAATCCAAAAATATTTTCATTTTTCTTTCAAAAATTAAAAAGAAAATTCAAGATTCAAAAATATTTTTTTTCTTTAGAAGTATTTCTTTCATAAATTCAACATAAAAGTCCAAAATTCAAAAAATATTTTCTTTCTTCTTTATAAGTCTTTCCTTTAGAAATTAAAAAAAAAAAATCAAAATCCCAAAAAAAAAAAAGATTTAGTTTATTTCCTTTATTCCTAATCTTTCCAAACTACGCAAAGATCTGATTCATGCGGCGTCATGATACGTAGGCGACCCATTTCAAGTTCGATCGACCATTTTAAAAATAAAAATCAAAATCAAAAAAAGAAGTAAAAATGAATAAAAAATGATGGTGATAATAATAAGGATCGACTAAGACCAATCTAACGTGTCTCTTGTTTTAAATTGTAAAGAAAGTTTGAGGTGGTCGGTTTGTGGTAAGCGGACAACACAAGATCCAAAGAAAAATGATAACTGACATTGAAGCTGTTGCGAGTGCTCAATAGACTCAGGGTCATAGGTTTCAACAAAAGTTTACCGTGGTTGAGGAAAATAGAATACTGAAACAGTAAATGGCTGAACTATGTCAAGCATGGTCCAATGGCCAAGGACCGCCCTTTTCTTCTCATGGTTTCCCAGAGTTCACATCCACCTTGACTACTGTCACACCTCCTTTTTACACGCACCCCGTAAAGGGCTATAGTATAAGGGAGTTTTTTCAATTAAAAGACAATCGAAATGGGATTTATTATAAAGATTCAGAGTCGTCACTTGGGAGATTTATGGTATCCCAAATTACCGATTGAATCCCGAATCGAGGAAAATACTTACTCTGTTTAATAGTCCGCGAACCAGAAATCCAAGTAAGGAATTCTGTTAACCCGGGAGAACGTGTTAGGCATTCCCGAGTTCCGTGGTTCTAGCACGGTCGGTCAACTGTTATATTCGGCTTAATTATCTGGTTTTAAAACACCTTTAAGACCTATGTGCATTTTACTTTTAACCGCTTTTAATTGATTTTTAAAGAAGATTGAACGTCGTTTAAAACGTGCCTTTGGATCGCGCCACATGAAATACACCCGCAATCCGGAACACATTTTATTCAACGTTTTAGGATTTGGATTTGGGTCACATAAAATGCGCACCCAAGTTTAGGAAGATAATATTATTATAATACGCGCCTAAAGCAACTACGCGTTTGGTAATTGCGAGGGCCATAGAAATTTCACTAAATGGCACGCCTCGAATTCTAAGGATTAAATTAAAATTAATTAGACAAGGGTCGTGCACTTGTCATTTTTGTTCGTCATGGCATACTTCGAATTATTCTAGCCAAACGGTTTTTCAAACTAATCCATGAGGGTCATATACTACTTGTGTTATAAGGGATGACTCGCCCCAATTATTGATAAGAGCCTAATTAATCAAAATGCCAAGTGTAGTCAAAGGTTTCTCTAAAGACTTACAAGATAGGGTCGGTTATTTAGGCAAATGGGTTTAACCCAACTCTAAATGAGCTGATGGATTAATGAATAAAGGGCCGCACAATTTGGGCCCAAGCGCAAGCCCAAGCCTTTGGGGAGACTGGGCGTCAGCGGAAAGGGGAATTCTAGATCGAGTCCCTAAGGCACACCAGCAACGTCTGAAAAATATCACTGGGTATAACGTGAGTCCAAATGGCTAGCAACGGAACACCCATATATATTCAATCAGCCTTCGAATGCTCAATGCATGATTATGTACAGTTTAACAATAATTTAGTTTGCAAGTAGTTGAAAGTCTGATTAAAATGACTAGCAGTAGGCAGCTTACTTTCAGACCTCCACATTAACTTACAATAAAGGCCTGAAGATTTAAAAACAAATCAAACCAATCTCGTTTAAGTAAAACCCAACTAACAATTGATCATTTCGCGGTGAACTCAAACGTACATCAACATCAAAGAGTCCCAGTAACTCACAACCAAAAACTAACCGAAATCCATAACAAACCAGCGTGAAATTAGCAATTACAAAACCTAAAGTCTTACTAACATGAGTTCGAACTTATTCAAAGGCCAAAGTCCATGAGCCAACCAGTGCTACAGGGCAGGTTTACAGCTAAACAATTAAAGTGAACATGATAAAGGGAAGGTCAAACTTCTCTACACATTCTGATAGTTTCCCAAAGACATGATTGACATTTATGAACAAGACATAAGTATGGCTAAGCTTAGCACTGACTTACAACACTGTAACAGTCCAATAGTCCAACATCACTTATAACACATAGGTGCAAATCCAAAGTCTAAAAAGGAATATACTATAAACTATATAACTAACTACTCATAATGATTAACGAGAAAAATGTGCAGAAATCGCAAGAAGTCCAATAGCCTCTGCTCGAAGGAACAAAACAGTCATTTCAGCTTGATTTCGTAAAACTTCTGGTCTACATTTACTCAGGGTTCAAATGTCTTTACATACCTGAAAATGTGAAGAAAACAACAATGAGATAATCAAAGGTCCAGCAGCAGTAACGAACAGCAGAGTGGAACTCAAATCCAATGAAACAATGTACCAAAAACAGCTCAAACCCCAGAAAATACAATTCAGCAGACCAGATTACAGTGTCAAACACACTTTCAACCAAGCAAACACCAAAACCTAGCCTTAATGACTAAATCTTAAGCCATTTCGAAGTCCAAGCCTTCAGGAAATTGATTTAAGAGGAGAAGAATTTCAGATTATCAGGCTAAAATTCAATGGAACAATGTTTTTCCTAGAGTTTTCAGCCGTTGCAGATTTTTGGATTCTTAGCTCTTGGATCTCTTTCGTCTCCTTTCAATGCAAGAAATGTTGCCTTTATAGGCAAGATAGTAGGGCAACCTAACTAATCAACAGATTTGTACTTCGACCATTTTTGAATTTTTATTTTAGCTTAGACACCCCTAGTTTAAATTCAGTTTTTGCAAAGCAGTCCCCTCCCTAACTTCCTAGAAGCTTCCCAAACAGTTACAAATAGATTCCCTCACTAAAACTACCCAAAATAACCCCATACCCCTGTTATTTCCCATTTGAACCTTAAGAGACCAAATAGCGCATGGGTCAAATTGACCCCATTCAGATGTTACGGGTATTTAAATTCAGGTCGAATCCCCTCTTGGGCTTTTGTTTTTGTCGAAGCCTCATTTCAAAATTGAATGTTTAAAGGTCCTTACCAATTCATTTACAGAGCCCTGAAGACTCATGCAATTATGGGCCCAAAGAAACTTAAAAAAAATGGAAAACAAATACTAATACTAATTAAGCGAGTTCTAAAACTAACATGCAAATACGGATGGCTTGAAGAGATGAAAAGATGAAAAATAAAAATAAGAAAAATAAAAGAAAGAGTAGGAGAAGATGAGAGGGAGCAAAAAATAAAAATTAAATCTCAAAAAGTCAAGAAAGGAAAAATACCTAAAAGAAAATCTCGGAAAAACAAGAAATAGCATTCACACCTCGAAATCTCCAATTTTCGGCCCAGTCCGAGATTAATCATATGTTCTTTGTCAAAAACACGCTATTAAAGTCGGACTAAGCCTTAAAATCTTCAACAAACCCTTGATTTGAGACCTGGGGATTTTACGGTTCAATTTCTGATCTAATATTTGCGAGGATTGGGTGACATTCGAGGAAAACGGAGTTGGGATTTGGAACGAGGGGGTCAGGGTGGTTATATGGTGTGTTTTTGGTGAGGATTAGAGCCGGCGCCGCTGGGCTAGGGAGGTGGGAGTTAGGACGGCATCGCTAGGGTTTGTTAGGGGTAAGGGAGTTCTGAGGGGTGAGGAAGATGAGTGAGGGGTAGGGGGGTGTTTGGACACTTATATATAATAAAAACTCACTCCCCAGCCATTGGATCGAGCCAATCTCGACGGCTCGGATGAGTTATAACATAAACAAGGTCGTTTGGTGTTACTGGGGTGACCGGACCGGGTATGGCGCGGGTTTGAGCCGGGTTTCGTGGGTTTGGACGGGTACGGGGGGGGGGGGGGGAAGACTTGGGCCTGGGCGTATTTTCACTGAAGGTAGCCCAAATTTGGGTCTTCTTCCAACTCTTTTCATTTTTCCTTTCTTTTGATTTTTTTCTTTTTCCCTTTTTTTCTTTCCTAATTTCTTTTAAAAATTAAATTAAAAAATTAAAAATAAGACCTAAATTAATTTCTAATCAAATTATCCTATCAAATTGAATTAACTAACTCTAAATAATGCTCACCACCACTAATTAAATGCCAAGTTAAAGGAAACCAACAAAAATTCAAAAAATTACAATTAAAGTGCAAAAATTAACTATTTTTTGTGATGTTTCTCATTTTTATAAAACACTAAATTATTAATTAATTCAAAACTACAAAAATTAAATCCTAAATGCAAATACAGCGTATTTTTTTTTGTATTTTTCATTAATTAAACAAAATATAAATGCGCAGACAAATGCAAGCAATTACCAGAAAATGCCACGAAAATCCCCAAAATTGCAAACACTAAAAGAAATTGTTTTGTTTTGAATTTATGGGAGTAATTCATATAGGGCAAAAATCACGTGCTCATAGCTGCCCCTCTTTGCTCGGAAACACAAAGAGTTTTCGTGCAAAGATAAAGTGAGCGGATACGAGCGATTTTTACGCGTTTGAATACTCTGTGGGAAGCATTTTTGAAAGACTTGACCGCACCCTGCTTCCGAGGTTGCCTACATATCCTTGGCTAGAAAGGAATCAGGTCATTGTAGTTCGGGAAGTTTTGGTAGCTGGGACTACCATGAAGCTGTGATTTCACTGTTGCTGCTGCTGCTGCTACTGCTTACTGAACCCCCTTGTTACACCATGTCAAAATAAAACAAGAAGCTAGACTAGACTATGATCTATGGATTACAAAAGTCACTTCTAGCTCTTCAAACTTGATCTTGTGTTTCTTGTTGCCTTGTTATTCTCTATTCTCTCGGAGACATCCATTTGTTGCCACCTTGAATTGTAAACTGAGATGTTTTCCCCTTTTTCAGGTGGGTGCCTGACTGCTGAACTTGATATATATTCTTATGCTATCCAGGTGGGCTCCTGACTTCAAAACGTGAATGTATTCCCATGCTATCCAGGCGGGCTCCTGACTGCTGACTTGAAATGCATTCTTTGCTCTTCAGGAGGGCTCCTGACTTCAAAATAAACAAAGCAAAGAATTTGAAAGCTAAAACTTAAATGGCACTCCCTTGTTCTCCCGGCGAGCTCCTGACTGCTGCGCTTGAATTTATTCCCTGCTCTCCAGGCGGGCTCCTGACTTCAATTTGAAATGTATTCTTTGCTCTCCATGCGGGCTCCTGACTTCAAAATGAACAAAGTAAAGAATTTGAAAACTAAAACTTAAATTGTACTCCCTTGTTCTCCAGGCGGGATCCTGATTGCTGCGTTTGAATGTATTCCCTGCTCTCCAGGCGGGCTCCTTACTTCAACTTGAAATGTATTCCCTGCTCTCTAGGCGGGCTCCTGACTTCAAAATGAATGTATTCCCATGCTATCCAGGCAGGCTCCTGACTACTGACTTGAAATGCATTCCCTGCTCTTCAGGCGGGCTCCTGACTTCAAAATAAACAAAGCAAAGAATTTGAAAGCTAAAACTTAAATGGTACTCCCTTGTTCTCCCGACAGGCTCCTGACTACTGCGCTTGAATGTATTCCCTGCTCTCCATGCGGGCTCCTGACTTCAACTTGAAATGTATTCCTTGCTCTCCAGACGGGCTCCTGACTTCAAAATGAACAAAGCAAAGAATTTGAAAACTAAAACTTAAATTGTACTCCCTTGTTCTCCAGGCGGGATCCTGATTGCTGCGTTTGAATGTATTTCCTGCTCTCCAGGCGGGCTCCTGACTTCAACTTGAAATGTATTCCCTGCTCTCCAGGCGGGCTCCTGACTTCAAAATGAATGTACTCCCCTGCTCTCCAGGCGGGCTCCTGACTTCTAACTTGAAATATATTCCCTGCTCTTCAGGCGGGCTCCTGACTTCAAAATAAACAAAGCAAAGAATTTGAAAGCTAAAACTTAAATGGTACTCCCTTGTTCTCCAGGCAGGCTCCTGTCTGCTGCGCTTGAATGTATTCCCTACTCTCCAAGCGGGCTCCTGACTTCAAAATGAATGTATTCCCTACTCTCCAGGTGGGCTCCTGACTTCAAAATGAACAAAGAAAAGAATTTGAAAACTAAAACTTAAATTGTACTCCCTTGTTCTCCAGGCGGGATCTTGATTGTTGCGTTTGAATGTATTCCCTGCTCTCCAGGCGGGCTCCTGACTTCAACTTGAAATGTATTCCCTGCTCTCCAGGCGGGCTCCTGACTTCAAAATGAACAAAGCAAAGAATTTGAAAACTAAAACTTAAATTGTACTCCCTTGTTCTCCAGGCGGGATCCTGATTGCTGCGCTTGAAAGTATTCCCTGCTCTCCAGGCGGGCTCCTGACTTCAACTTGAAATGTATTCCCTGCTCTCCAGGCGGGCTCCTGATTGCTGGACTTGAAATGTATTCCCTGCTCTCCAGGCGGGCTCCTGACTTCTAACTTGAAATATATTCCCTGCTCTCCAGGCGGGCTCCTGACTTCAAGATAGACAAAACAAAGAATTTTTTCTGCCACAGTTTGGCGGCTATGGAAAGATGTGATTGTAAAACTAAATCATATTACCAAGTGTTACTAAGGATTTGAAAGCTAGGTCCCATTATTCAGGGGGGTCCTGACAACTCTTAACTAAACGACAATTTAAAATCTAAGTTATATCTTCTACAGGTGTGACTTTTGCTAAATCTTGCTATCTAAGAGGATCTTTAAACTACTCCCCATTATCCAGGAGGGTCCTGAAAATCAAAGGTCAAATTTTATCTTAAGGGTGACAACTTTCATGTCTGAATTATACTACCCTACAGCAGAGTTTACGCTAAATGTTGTTATCTAATCGAAATCTTAAAGCTAAGTCCCATTATTCAGGAGGATCCTGGAAACTCCTAATTGAATCCTATCTCGAACATGCTAACTTATATTCTTTTGGGATACATTTATGCTAGATTATGCTATTTCTGAACTTTAAACTAGGTCCCATTTTCCAGGAGGGTTCTGAAAATCAAAAATCAAACCTGTGTGGTGACCGCCTTTCTCCACGGAGAGTTCCTCTGAAACAAACTAACTTTTCTGCCCCTGTTTCAATCAAAGAAAATTTGTCAGTTTAAAATGGTGGTTAGCCGATGGCATTCTTGCTGAAGATCTTTCCGCTGCATTATTTTGTTCTGATTGGCTTCCCTGAACTGGCCCTGAACCGCTTTGACTTTTTGACTGACTTTCAAACCCCATGACCTTTGACGAGCCGAGTGTTCTATACCCCCGCTGTTGCTTTACCTCTGACCTTTTTATCTAAGACTTTGCATCTCCTATGACATTACCAATCCATTCCACCAATGAAACTTCCGGTGATTCCTTGTACCCCTCTCTTGCATCATGTTATCCTTAGTATGCTTTGACCACTCCGTGCTTTGCAATTTTGGAAGTTGGTAGTGAGCTTTGAAATCCTTTTCCCTTACTTTGAACAAGATTGACATTGAAACATCTTAGACAAATACCCAAAAGAAAATGAAATGCAATGACTTCGCGGGTTAAGGATAAGAAGAATCCAAAACCAGATGGTTGCTACAGACGAAAAAAGAAAAAGAAACTTATCTGAGTGGAACAGCTGGTACCAATGATCATGACATGCATTTCGGATTAACCGGCCCAATCTGTCCAACCAATCATCTTTCAGTTGTCGTACCTTATTGCCCCAGAATTTCCATAACCTGATTTCTTCACCCAAATCCTGACCTTGTTCATCCTGTGGTGCCTTTAAAGGTTTTCACCAGCAGACCTCTTTCATTCGTTCATCTCTCAACTCACTTTCGCCTTAAGGTGCCCGTGAGGGTTTTCACCAATAAGACTCTCTCATTCTTTGCTTTCTCTCCGCTCCCATCGCCTCATGGTGCCCGAGAGGGTCTTCAACAATAAGACTCTCTCATTTTTTATTTCTCTCAGCTACCATCGCCCTACGGTGCCTGTGAAGGTTTTCACCAAAAAGACTCTCTCATTTTTATTTTTCCTGCTTGAACCAGAGTGTTGCCCCTGACATGAATTACCTTTACCTGCTCGACTTGGCATTTCTCAAAGACTGATCAGAAGGTCTTTCTTTGGACCGTAATATGGGCCTTTGGACAGGGTTAAAAAGAAAGGGTATAAAAGGCTCGAAACAATTTAAATGGGTTAAAATTACAACTTTCGGAATCATTTTTCTCACAATAACTACAATTTCTGCCCCAGTTTCTTACATGAGGACTTTTGGATTTTGTTTTGATGGGACCGAACCGTGAGGCTGCCTATGTATCCTTAAAAGGAATCAGGTCGAACGTAGTTTATGACATAGAAATTACTTTGTTGTTGTGATTTTCTTTTCTTTTTCTTCTTCTCTTCTTTTTTCTCTCTTGCTTTTCTCTTTTTTTTTTCTTCTTTCCTTCTTTTTTCTTCTTTTACTTTCCTCTATTTCTTTCCTTTTCTTTCTCTTTTCCTTTCTTCCTTTTCTTATCTTTCATGCTTGTGTTTCTGATATTCACTACTGATTCCGAATAAGGGGTAAGAAAGAAAATAAATAAGGCTCAAAGGGGTGACGAGGGATCAAGTGTTTAGATAGCAGAACAAAATGCCTTCGTCATTTCAATCTTCAAAATATGCCAAATACAACCAAGTACAATGAAACAAAGAAATCCTACATAGTATCTCTTGGCCGCATCGGAATTGATAGCCATTTCTATACATTTCCCTTTCACATCTGTCAAATATAGCGCGCCATTGGACAACACCCTAGTTACGACAAATGTCCCCTGCCAGTTTGGGGCGAACTTTCCCTTTGCTTTAGCCTGATGAGGCAAGATACATCTCAACACTAACTGACCCACTTCAAACTTCCGTGGACGTACCTTCTTGTTATATGCCCTTGCCATTCTCTGTTGGTACAATTGGCCGTGACACACTACTGCCAATCTCTTTTCATCGATCAAACTTAATTGTTCCAAACGGGTTTTGACCCATTCAACGTCATCAATATCTGCCTCAGCGACAATCCGAAGGGATGGGATTTCAATTTCTGCGGGTATCACCGCCTCCGTTCCATACACCAACAAACAAGGAGTGGCCCCTACCAAAGTACGGACAGTAGTGCGATAACCCAGCAATGCAAACGACAGCTTTTCATGCCACTGTCTAGAACCTTCCACCATTTTTTGAAGTATCTTATTTATATTCTTGTTGGCTGCCTCGACCGCTCCATTCTTCTTTATAATCTTAAACTGCTGACATATCTCTGTCATCAGATAACTGTTGAGATTAGCGCCATTGTCCATGATGATTACCTTCGGAATCCCAAACCGACCGATGATATTTGAATGCACAAAGTCAACCACTACTTTCTTGGTCACAAATTTGAACGTTTTCGCTTCAACCCACTTAGTGAAATAATCAATGGCTACCAGGATAAACCTGTGTCCATTCGATGCTGCTGGCTCGATTGGCCCAATGACATCCATGCCCCAAGCAACAAAAGGCCATGGTGCAGACATTATATGTAATTCAGATGGTGGAGAATGAATCAAATCTCCATGCACTTGGCACTAATAACATTTACGCACAAAACTGATGCAATCCCGCTCCATAGTGAGCCAGTAGTAACCTACTCGGAGAATTTTCTTTGCTAGAACGTACCCACTCATATGTGGTCCACAAACTCCGGAGCGTACCTCAGTCATGATGACTGTGGCTTGTCTGGCATCTATGCATCTTAGCAATCCAAGATCTGGAGTTCTTTTGTATAACACCCCTCAACTGAAGAAAAATTCGCTTGCCAATCGTCGAATTGTTCTTTTCTGATCACCTGTGGCCTATACCGGATATAGCCTCATCCGGAGGTATTCTTTGATATCATGGAACCATGGCTCCTATCAAGTTCTTCTTCTACCATATTACAGTAAGCATGCTGATCACGGACCTGAATCTGCTAAGGGTCCACATAAGCCTTATCTGGATGATGTAACATTGACGCTAGAGTAGCCAAAGCATCAGCGACTTCATTATGGATCCTTGGGATATGCCTGAATTCTAGCGACTGAAACCGCTGACAAAGATCATGCAAACATTGTCTGTACGATATGAGTTTCAAATCCCGTGTTTCCCACTCTCCCTGAATCTGGTGCACCAGGAGGTTCGAGTCACCCTAGACCAAGACTTCCTGGACACCCATATCTACAGCTAACCTCAAACCCAGAATACATGCCTCGTACTCAGCCATGTTGTTAGTATAGTAAAAACGAAGTTGAGCCGTAACAGGGTAGTGCTGCCCTGTTTCAGAAATATGTACTGCTCTTATCCCCATGCCCTTCATGTTTGTGGCTCCATCAAAGAAAAGTTTCCATCTAGGCTTCTCGACTTGTTCCAACTCATCAATGTGCATCACCTCTTCATCAGGGAAATAAGTCTTCAAAGGTTCGTAATCTTTGTCAACCGGGTTCTCGGCCAAATGGTCTGCCAAGGCCTGTGCTTTTATTGCAGTTCGAGTCACGTAGACAATGTAAAACTCTGTGAGTAGGATCTGCCACTTTGCAAGCCTCCATGTGGGCATAAGCTTCTGAAAGATATACTTCAATGGATCCAAGCGAGATATGAGATAGGTAGTGTAAGATGACAAATAGTATTTCAGCTTCTGCGCCACCCAGGTTAGGGCGCAACATGTCCTCTCAAGCTGAGTGTACTTGACCTCGTATGGTGTGAATTTCTTGTTGAGATAATATATGGCCTGCTCCTTCCTTCCAGTGATATCCCAATACACAGCCGAATGAATTGTCCAATACCGTCAAATATAGAATCAAAGGTCGCCCTGGTTCTGGCGGGACCAACACGGGTGGATTTGACAAATACCCCTTTATCTTATCAAACGGCTCCTGACATTCATCTGTCCACTTGACCTCAGTGTCTTTCTTTAACAGCTTGAAGATAGGCTCACAAGTTGTCGTGAGCTGAGCGATGAACCTGCTGATATAATTCAATCTCCCCAACAAACTCATCACCTCGGTCTTGTTCTTCGGAGGTGGCAATTCCTGGATGGCCTTGATTTTTGATGGGTCCAATTCAATACCCCGGCGGCTGACTACGAACCCCAACAACTTGCCATACGGCACCCCAAAAGCACACTTTGCAGGATTAAGCTTGAGATTGTACCTGCGAAGCCTTCAGAAGAACTTCTTCAGATCCCTAACGTGGTCAGACTGCTTTCTAGACTTCACGATCATATCATTCACGTACACCTCGATTTCCTAGTGTATCATATCATGGAATATTATTGTCATTGCCCTCATGTAGGTTTCCCCAGCATTTTTCAAACCGAATGGCATGACCCGATAGCAGTACTTTCCCCACGGCGTGATGAATGCCATCTTTTCTGCATCTTCCTCGTCCGTTAAGATTTGATGATAACCCGCGTAATAATCCACAAAAGAACCAATCTCATGTTTGGCGCAATTGTCAATCAATATATGGATGTTTAGTAGGGGAAAAGTATCCTTCGGACTTGCTTTGTTGAGATCCCGATAATCAACGCACACCTTGGTCTTTCCATCCTTCTTTGGCACATGCACAACATTGGCTAACCAGGTGGGATACCGCGTGACCCGAATAACTTTTGCATCAAACTGCTTGGTGACCTCTTCTTTGATCTTTACCCTCATATCCATTTTGAACTTTCTCAGCTTCTGTTTGACAAGAGGGAATATCGGGTTAGTGGGCAACTTGTGAACCACTAAATCAGTGCTCAGACCCGACATGTCATCATAGGACCATGCAAAAACGTCTTTGTATTCGAACAGTGCTTTAATTATCTCCTCCCTGAGTTGAGGTTCCAGATGGACACTTATTTTAGTTTCACGGACATTTTCTTGATCCCCTAGATTAACTGCTTCTGTGTCATTCAAATTAGGTTTGGGCTTTTCCTCAAAATGACTTAGTTCCTTACTAATTTCTTCATAGACCTCATCATCCTCAAATTCCAACTCGTCATCACACTCAATTTCTTGTATTATTATTTTAGAGTTAGATTGGATTTTAAAGCTGGGCCAAAGATTTCTCATGCATGTCATGTCATTGATATCAGCATAAAAAGAAATGTACAAGAGAAGAAAACAAAAATAAAATTAGAAGAAATGAAGGAAAATGAACAATTGCATTTCATTGAATATAAAGATAATAGGGTTTTAACACATCTAAATGGACGGAACATAATATCTGAATTACAGACCCTGGAATAATCTAGACAACTAAAAGAAAATCAAAACCCACTACCAAGACTCCCTCCGGGTTGGAAGAGGAGTAACTTCCCAGTTGTTGACTTTTGCACGTGGTCCCACAAATTGCACATCTGCCTTGCTGGACCCTTCCCCAACCTGAACCATGTTAACCTCGGCGAATAACCTTTCAAACCCCTTCTCCAAGTCTCCATCGGCTCCAATCAGTGGTCCAGGGACCTTTGACAACAGTTGTTTTCTGGTACCCGGCCTGACGAACGACCTAGACAGATGCGGGATTGGCTTTGGCAATGCCCATGCTTTCTTTTTCATTTTCCTAGATCTTCTCACATCTACAACAGTAGGCCTGAACCCCAGACCAAAATTATCTAGATTTCTTGGAAGGGAGACTGGCTGCACAATACCTTGCAGAGATGTACCCAAACCCTTGCCCGGTACAAAACCATTTTGCAACATTTCAACAGCTACCATGACTGATGCCGCAACCATCTTTGGAGTTGGCACGCACTTTCCTTCCGGAATTTTCTCTACCGATACTGTGTCGGAAACCTGATAAACCCATGGTCCATTGTCATTTTCAACCTCTATGAACGGAACAATGGCACCATTGGGCACACACAAATTATCTTCGCCATGTACAACAATTTCTTGTCGATCCCATTCAAACTTGACCATTTGATGCAGAGTTGACGGGACTGCTTTGGTAGCATGGATCCAGGGTCGTCCCAACAACAGATTGTACGAAACAGCCACATCGAGCACCTGGAATTCCATAGTAAATTCAACTGGCCCTATTGTGAGCTCAAGCACTATGTCCCCGACTGAATCCTTCCCTTCACCGTCGAATCCCCGAACGCAAATACTGTTCTTATGAATTCTTTCATCCTCCACTTGCAGCTTGTTCAATGTGGAGAGAGGACAGATATTCGCACTAGACCCGTTGTCAACCAGTACCCGAGTAACCACGGAATCTTCGCATTTCACCGTCAGATAGAGGACTCTATTGTGCTCGGTACCCTCCACGGGTAACTCATCATCAGAAAAAGTGACTCGGTTTACCTCAAATATCTTATTAGATATCTTTTCCAAGTGGTTTACTGATATTTTGTCCGGAACGTGGACTTCGTTCAAGATTTTCATCAAAGCTCGATGGTGCTCGTCTGAATGGATCAATAATGACAAGAGCGATATCTGAGCTGGTGTCTTCCTTAACTGTTCCACAATGGAATAGTCTTGCACTTTCATATTTCTTAGAAATTCTTCTGCTTCTTCCTCAGTCACCGCTTTCTTCACCAACACTGTATCATCTTTTGAAGTCTTAGCTTTTCTCAACTCTTCGGGGGCAAAGCATCTCCCCGATCGAGTTAAACCATGGGTCTCACACACTTTTTCTTTAACCTCTTTCCCTCGATAAGTTATTGTCACTCGTTTATAATTCCACGGGATCGTCTTGCTGTTGATAACTAGGAGCTGAGTTACTGGTTTTATAATAACAGGCTCTGTGCGAGCACCCTTCACGACCACAACAGGTTTACTTGTAACCCATGATACCACCACTTTAGCTTTCTCTGGTTTCACTGTGACAACGCTTGACGACCCTTTCCCGATTACCACAGCTGGCTTATTGTCTACCCCTTTCAACTGGACCACTGATTCCCCACTAGTTACCTTTTCCTTTGAACTGGTTTTACTAGAGCGGATCATCATCACCGTCTGCGAGGGTTTCTTAGCCTCCCCTCCCTTGTGTATCAACTCAATCATATGGGTCTCATGGTGAGCTGACAGCGGATTCTGGTTGATGTTTGGTGTTTCTGGGGCCTGAACCTCAATCCGATGAGTATCAATGAGCTCTTGTACAACTGTTTTTAGTTTCCAGCATTTCTCTGTGTCATGGCCCAGGGCCCCTGAACAATACTCACAATTCACCGAGCGATCAAGATTTCTGGGAAGGGGATTCGACATTTTGGCCTCGATTGGATTCAACATACCCAACTGTCTCAGTTTGTGGAATAGGCTGGTATATGATTCTCCCAATGGAGTGAAAGTTTTCTGCTTCTGCAACCTCTCATTCTTAAAGGCTTGATTGGGTCGAAAACCTGTTCCATGAGGGTTTTTGTAGGCTTTTGGGGGTTGATGGGTATTTTGTGGAGCTTGGTAGGGACTCTGTGGAGCTGGCGCACGCCATTGCGCATGAGCGGGAGGTTGGGTATAGGTTTGTGCGTGATAGACATAAAAATGAGGATCTGGCGGTGGGTAGTAGTGTTGTGGTGGGCTATATGGAGTGTGGGGGTATGTTTGGGGATAGGGTCGAGGCTGGTTGTAGAATGGTGGAAGGTTCCTGGATCCACCCCAAGCTGCCGACTCGATCGTTGCAACATCCTCTTTCTTTTTCTTTCTGAGTACACCCCCAGTACCGTTTTAAATGGCCTGGGTGGTTGCTTTGATTGCTGAGTAACTCATGATCTTATTGGACTTGAGTCCCTCCTCAACCATGCCTCCCATTTTCACAACTTCATTAAAAGACTTGCCCACTGCTGACACCAAGTGAACAAAATAAGTGGGCTCCAAAGCCTGCAAGAAATAATCAACCATCTCGCTTTCTTTCATCGGAGGGTCAATCCTCACCGCTTGCTCTCTCCAACGGAACCCATATTCTCGGAAAATCTCACCGGGCTTCTTCTCAATCTTCGTCAATGACAGACGGTCTGGGATGATTTCAAGATTATACTGAAAATGACAGGAGAAGGCTTGGGCCAAATCGTCCCATGTGTACCACCTGCTATGATCTTGTCTGGTGTACCATTCTAGCGCCGACCCACTCAAACTTTGGCTGAAATATGCCATCAGCAATTCGTCTCTTCCACCTGCTCCTCTCATCTTGCTACAGAATCCTCTTAAGTGTGCTACTAGGTCGCCATGCCTATCGTACAGATCAAACTTGGGCATTTTGAACCATGCTGGCAACTGAACATCTGGGAACAAACATAAGTCCTTATAGGCTACACTCACTTGGCCTCCCAGCCCCCTCATATCTCGGAACGATTGCTCTAAGCTTTTGACATTTCTGATCATCTCTTCATGCTCGGGATTTTTGGGCGATTTCTCGGTCTTTGCTGGGATATCAAGATGAGAAGTGTAAGGATACAGTTCTAGAACTTTGAAGGTGGGTTCAGGTGCATAGTACTGGTTTTCGTGAGTTTGGAACAGGGGTTCACTGGAAGATCAGTGTAATGTAGCAGGTGGAGGTGCCACAAAAACATGTGTAATTGGTGGAGGAGGGTATGAGACTTGTTTGGGTGGTGGAGCTTGAAAAGTATGGGAAGTGGCGCCATGACATTGTTGGTAGAGGGGAAAGGCTGGAGATGAGTTCAAAGTGGGAGGCTCCGGAGGTTGGACTGATGGTGGGATATAACTAGGATTGGCGGGATAAACCGGTGGTGGATGCCCCTTCGCCCAAGCTTGGTACATTTCATCCATCTGTTGTTTCAACTTATACATTTCTTCCCTCATTGCATTAACGTCTATTTCTTCCACCTCTTTCGATGGGTCGACAATACTTGTTTCCAGTTCCTGGTCGACCATATTCAACCTGTCTTTTGATCGGGTATTGTAGGAGTGAGTTGCCAGAATGCCAGTCAACTAACCACCTGCTAGGACTTAATACATCAAACAAACAACCTTGTTAGCGATTAGGCTTTAACAGATTGGTAACCACACATTGGGCGTGAATGCACCTAAACAGTTAATCGTCTCTATTATGTATTTGATCGGTTGCATGCGTCATCCCGGCCCTTTCTTTCTTTTAATTGCAAACATCCCCTTTTCTTTTCTTTTCTTTCCTTTCCTCTCATTCTGGACTCTATTCTCTCTTTGTTTTTACCCTCTCTTATTTTCTCTTTTTCTTTCTTGTTTTTCCGCTCTTTCCTCTTGTTTTTCCTCTTATTTTATTTCCCTCTTTCTCTCTCTCTCTCTCTCTTTTTTGGTTGCGGTCGAATCCTATGGAGATTGCCTACGTATCATGACCCCGCATGAATCAGACGAAGCGTAGTTCTTGTAGATAAGTGCGAAATAAAACATTTTGGGATTTTCAGTTTTCATAAAATAAAACAACAAATGTTTCCATTACAAACTCAAAACTAACAAATCCCAAAATACTAACAGATTTCGATGCAAAGATGAAATACAGACTCCAAAAATAGACATTATATTCCAACAAAAGAAAATACAGACTCGAAAATAATTGGACGGACTCTAGCAGAAAGAAAACTCAACATGACTGACAGATGCTTAACAAAAGGAAATGCAGAATCAAACGAAAGAATCATGAATACATCAATGTTCCTAGTGCTAGCGGGACATCATTCGGTCTCGCCGCGGGCCTATATGCAAGCTCCCTTTGAAGTCGATCCAAGTCGTTCATTATCTGTTTAACAAATGTCATTACTGCTGCAAAGAAGGTAGTGCGAGTCATATCCTCACAAATCTGGCACTTCATAACGATGTAGTCGGCAATGCTTCTAATTCTCTCTCTTATGGCGCCCTTTTCTTGTAAAAAATGCCCAATCTGCTGGGCCCTGGATTCCAAAGTTTGCTCAGCCACATGATTTTTCTCCTGAAGTTGTTGCAAATCTATTTCTAATTGCGCCAATGCTGTATAACAATGTTCCCTTTCAACTTTGAAGTCTTTTGCCTGTTTGATCATTTTGTTTTCTGTGGTGATGCCCATTCTCTTTAACCCTGCGACCTTATCACCATACCTTTCTCTCAATTGCTTAACCAAGCATACTCGTTCATCTGCGTTTTTAGCCAATTGCTTTCGAGCCTTGGCTAATTCACTTTCTGCTTTATTCAAATCAAAACTATAGCCATTTACTTTCTGCCTCAGGTTAGCTATGAGTTTTTCATCTCTGTCACTTCGGATTAGATTTTCTGCCGCTACTTTCAGTTTCTGAATTTGAGCTTGAAGGGCCTTATTTTCTTTGGCTAGTTTTTTCTTTTCTCCTTCATCCACCGCCAATTGCAAGCTATTCTTGAATTGAAGTTCTCTGACTTGCTTTTCCAACTTGTTTATGGTAGCCCTATAATCGTTTTCTTTGGTCAGCCAATCCCATTGTACCTGAGCTCCATCACTGAATTGCTAGACATGGGGTTTCTTTGCGGGCCTATCAGGTTCATTTTGAGCTCGGGATCTCTTACCATACCAAGCAATATAACTGGGTCCCACCTCGCCTCTGGATAGGTCTCGTACTTGCATGTTAGGCCCTAAGAATCTGCACTGATGCCAAACCCGACGCACTTTTTCTTCTGGGAAGGCAGCTTTTGGATCTAACTCAATGACTCAAATCTTCATTGTGTGGAATGGTCTGGTATCGGCCCAACTGATGCAAGACTTTGTGCGGAGCATAATGCTGGATACTCCGCAGACCCATCAACAGCAAAAAAACACACCTCAGCCGACATATAGATTACTTCGTTGACCGAGAGCCATCTGAATGTCCATTCGATCTTATTTGCGGTCAAAGATCTCAAATGAGCATGCCATGCTTTCGTACCATCTGGAAACTCATAACCCTCTACTCGCTTTTCATGTTTTTCAATGCACTCGAAGCCAGACATACCGCAATTCAAGTATCCGGGACGGTGGCAAAGGTATTCCTCCATCCATATGTGTAACAGCATATTGCACCCTTCAAAGAACTTTGCTCCTTCTCGACAACGAGTAAGCTCGGTAAATTTCTGCTAAGATCAACGGCACTATAGTCCCATTAGCCTTTTTCACCATAAAGTCAGCTATCCCTACTAACCCCATCTCTATGTTCCTGTCTTTTCTCGGCCAAATTAAAATACCCAGGAACGCCACTATGAAAGCTAATCCTCTCCGAGCTTCCCACTTGTCTTGATTCCCAGCATGAGTAAGACCAGTGTCTGGTGTTTCAAAGCTACGTGGATTCCCGTATCGTCAGTACAGAAAGTAGAAGGTACAAAATCCTTTGGCCAAATTTCCATCTCGGATGTCCCGACTGATGCTTAACAAGTCCAAAAATTTGTGGGGGGTCACTGTTCTTGGTGCTACTGGGTATTGACTTCTGAGATTCCCTTTGAAACTGGCATAGCCTGCTATCTCTTCTAGCGTAGGAGTTAATTCGAAATACGCAAAGTGGAACACATTATATGCTGGGTCCCAAAACGGTATCAAGGCCTCAATCACGTCTTTTCTGGGCTTGACCTTCAAAAGCCCAATAAGACTGCCCAGTGCTTTTGTCATAACTTTCCTGCTGTCGTCCCCCAAATCATGCCACCACATATGTAGCTCCAAAGGGATCTCTTCATGGACTGAGAAAGGTTCATTTTGATTTGTGTTCATCCTGCACATTTATTAAGGTGATTTTAATTAACCATGACTCGTTTTGACTTAAGAGAAATGGCCATTTTTCAAAATTTCCACAAAACATCTGGCATTGCCAACACGGCCTTTCAGCACCTCAAAACAAAGATATTAAGGCTGTGTCATCTAACCGGCCAAAACCTTTGAAAGTGACAAAAGTGGTTGTTCTTGCAAAAACAACCTTCCGGCGTCCTTTTAGGGACATTCGGCTATTTCTGACAAGAATGGCATCACCCTAATTATTTTCAATTTAAAGTAAAAATTTTCTGGCTACTTTTGCAAAAGGAAGTTGGACCCGATGGGGGTTGCCTACGTATCTCACACCCTGTGAGAATCAAACTGGCGTAGTTCGGGCAAATAAGATGAACTATTTTGAAAACAAGAGTCTTTTTTTTATTTTATAAATAAAACCATTTCTGAAAACAAAACATTTTTCTCTCATTAAAATAAAACAGGCTATTTTGAAAGCAAAAGCCTTCTCTTTTCTTTTTTCTTTTCTTTTCTTTCCCTTTTCATTTTCTTGAAAATTCGACACAGTTTCGACACTATTTGGACATTGATTTTTCAGAACAGGCGATTAACTCTTTTTACCCCTCATACTGCTATTTCTCTTTTCTCGACTTTTCCCGATATTCATAAACCGGTCAGCATACAAGTCTGAAGCAAATAAATGCACAAGTAGCAAGTAGGATGCATGAGGATGGTCTTTTTGTTTCGGGAGCACCTGTCCTAGACAGACTCAACCCCTGTGTTGAGTCTCCAAAGTCAAAATGCACATGATGCAAACAAATGTTCCTACTAGGGATACGACATGAGGTCTTGTTATACTAGGTTTAAAACCTGAGTTTATTGTTCTAGACCTGGCCTACCCGAGCGGCAGACAGCTCGAGCCGAGGGGGGGGCAACGTACCGGGAATACAGAAGTTTTGCCGGCTTTGCAACTTGTCCGAACCTCGTTCTAAATTTGGAATATGACTCTAATAGAAAAGAAGTCACACGAAGTGCACACTTCTTCATGATTTAGAAGACTCAGAGAAAAGAGGGATTTCGCAACAGTTTATATACAATTCACGGAATATCAAAGCGGTAAAAGCAAACAATTAGCATATTAGACCTAAATCATGTAACAAAATCAGATAATAGATAAAGCCAACTATAACAATTATTTTAAGCTCAAATTCTTAAACCCTGAACCAGAGATTCTGGGTTCGATTCCCAGCAGAGTTGCTAGAGCTGTCACACCTCCTTTTTACACGCACCCCGTAAAGGGCTATAGTATAAGAGAGTTTTTCCAATTAAAGGACAATCGAAACGGGATTTATTATAAAGATTCAGAGTCGCCACTTGGGAGATTTATGGTGTCCCAAGTCATCGGTTGAATCCTGAATCGAGAAAAATACTGACTCTGTTTAACAATCCGCGAACCAAAAATCCGAGTAAGGAATTCTGTTAACCCGGGAGAAGGTGTTAGGCATTCCCGAGTTTCGTGGTTCTAGCACGGTCGCTCAACTATTATATTCGGTTTAATTATCTGATTTTAAAACACCTTTAAGACCTATGTGCATTTACTTTTAACCGCTTTTAATAGATTTTTAAAGAAGATTGAACGTCGTTTAAAACGTGCCTTTGGATTGCGCCACATAAAATGCACCCGCAATCCAGAACACATTTTATTCAACGTTTTAGGATTTGGATTTGGGTCACATGAAATGCGCACCCATGTTTAGGAAGATAATATTATTATAATACGCGCCTAAAGCAACTACGCGTTTGGTAACTTTGCGAGGGTTATAGAAATTTCACTAAATGGCACGCCTCGAATTCTAAGGATTAAATCAAAATTAATTAGACAAGGGCCGTGCACTTGTCATTTTTGTTCGGCATGGCACACTTCGAATTATTCTAGCCAAACGGTTTTTCAAACTAATCCATGAGGTTCATATACTACTTGTGTTATAAGGGATGACTCGCCCCAATTATTGATAAGAGACTAATTAATCAAAATGCCAAGTGTAGTCAAAGGTTTCTCTAAAGATTTACAAGATAGGGTCAGTTATTTAGGCAAATGGGTTTAACCCAACTCCAAATGAGCTGATGGATTAATGAATAAAGGGCCGCACAATTTGGGCCCAAGCGTGAGCCCAAGCCTTTGGGGAGACTGGGCGTCAGCGGAAAGGGGGATTCTAGATCGAGTCCCTGAGGCACACCAGCAGCATCTGAAAAATATCACTGGGTACAACGTGAGTCCAAATGGCTAGCAACGGAACACCCATATATATTCAATCAGCCTTCGACTGCTCAATGCATGATTATGTGCAGTTTAACAATAATTTAGTTTGCAAGTAGTTGAAAGTCTGATTTAAATGACTAGCAGTAGGCAGCTTACTTTCAGACCTCTAGGTTAACTTACAATAAAGGCCTGAAGATTTAAAAACAAATCAAACCAATCTCGTTTAAGTAAAACCCAACTAACAATTGATCATTTCGCGGTGAACTCAAATGTACATCAACATCAAAGAGTCCCAGTAACTCACAGCCAAAAACTAACCGAAATCCATAACAAACCAGCGTGAAATTAGCAATTACAAAACCTAAAGTCTTACTAACATGAGTTCGAACTTATTCAAAGGCCAAAGTCCATGAGCCAACCGGTGCTACAGGGCAGGTTTACAGCTAAACAATTAAAGTGAACATGATAAAGGGTAGGTCAAACTTCTCTACACATTCTGATAGTTTCCCAAAGACATGAGTGACATTTATGAACAAGACATAAGTATGGCTAAGCTTAGCACTGACTTACAGCACTGTAACAGTCCAATAGTCCAACATCACTTATAACACATAGGTGCAAATCCAAAGTCTAAAAAGGAAATATACTATAAACTATATAACTAACTACTCATAATGATTAACGAGAAAAATGTGCAGAAATCGCAAGAAGTCCAATAGCCTCTGCTCGAAGGAACAAAACAACCATTTCAGCTTGATTTCGTAAAACTTCTGGTCTACATTTACTCAGGGTTCAAATGTCTTTACATACCTGAAAATGTGAAGAAAACAATAACGAGGTAATCAAAGGTCCAGCAGCAGTAACGAACAGCAGAGTGGAACTCAAATCCAATGAAACAGTGTACCAAAAACAGCTCAAACCCCAGAAAATACAATTCAGCAGACCAGATTACAGTGTCAAACACACTTTCAACCAAGCAAACACCAAAACCTAGTCTTAATGACTAAATCTTAAGCCATTTCGAAGTCCAAGCCTTCAGGAAATTGATTTAAGAGGAGAAGGATTTCAGATTATCAAGCTCTTGGATCTCTTCCGTCTCCTTTCAATGCAAGAAATGTTGCCTTTATAGGCAAGATAGTAGGGCAACCTAACTAATCAACAGATTTGTACTTCGACCCTTTTTGAATTTTCATTTTAGCTTAGACACCCCTAGTTTAAATTCAGTTTTTGCAAAGCAGTCCCTTCCCCAGCTTCCTAGAAGATTCCCAAATAGTTACAAATAGACTCACTAAGACTACCCAAACTAACCCCCATACCCCTGTTATTTCCCTTTTGAACCTTAAGAGACCAAACAACGCATGGGTCAAATTGACCCCATTCAGATGTTACGAGTATTTAAATTCAGGTCGAATCCCCTCTTGGGCTTTTGGTTTTGTCGAAGCCTCATTTCAAAATTGAATGTTTAAAGGTCCTTACCAATTCGTTTACAGATCCCTGAAGACTCATGCAATTCTGGGCCCAAAGAAACTTAAAAAAAATGGAAAACAAATACTAATACTAATTAAGAGAGTTCTAAAACTAACATGCAAATACGGATGACTTGAAGAGATGAAAAATAAAAATCAGAAAAATAAAAGAAAGAGTAGGAGAAGATGAGAGGGAACAAAAAATAAAAATTAAATCTCAAAAAGTCAAGAAAGGAAAAATACCTAAAAGAAAATCTCGGACAAACAAGAAATAGCATTCACGCCTCGAAATCTCCAATTTCCGGCCCAGTCCGAGATTAATCATATGTTCTTTGTCAAAAACACGCGATTAAAGTCGGACTGAGCCTTAAAATCTTCAACGAACCCTTGATTTGTGACCTGGGGATTTTACGGTTCAATTTCTAATCTAATATTTGCGAGGATTGGGTGACATTCGAGGGAAACGAAGTTGGGATTTGGAACGAGGGGGTCAGGGTGGTTCTATGGTGTGTTTTTGGTGAGGATTGGAGCCGGCGCGGCCGGGCTAGGGCGGTGGGAGTTAGGGCGGCGTCGCTAGGGTTTGTTAGGGGTAAAGGAGTTCTGAGGGGTGAGGAAGATGAGTGAGGGGTAGGGGGTGTTTGGACACTTATATATAAAAAACAACTCACTCCCCAGCCATTGGATCGAGCCAACCTCGACGGCTCGGATGAGTTATAACATAAACGGGGTCGTTTGGTGTTACTGGGGTGATCGGACCGTGTATGGCGCGGGTTTGGGCCAGGTTTCGTGGGTTTGGACGGGTACGAGGGGGGGGGAAGACTTGGGCCTGGGCGTATTTTCACTGAAGGTAGCCCAAATTTGGGTCTTCTTCCAACTCTTTTCATTTTTCCTTTCTTTTGATTTTTTTCTTTTTCCCTTTTTTTCTTTCCTAATTTCTTTTAAAAATTAAATTAAAAATTAAAAATTAGACCTAAATTAATTTCTAATCAAATTATCCTATCAAATTGAAATAGTTAACTCTAAATAATACTCACCACCACTAATTAAATGCCAAGTTAAAGGAAACCAACAAAAATTCGAAAAATTACAATTAAAGTGCAAAAATGAACTATATTTTGTGTTTTTTCTCATTTTTATAAAATACTAAATTACTAATTAATTCAAAACTACAAAAATTAAATCCTAAATGCAAATGCAGCGTATTTTTTTTTGTATTTTTCATTAATTAAACAAAATAAAAATGCGCAAACAAATGCAAGCAATTACCAAAAAATGCCACGAAAATCCCCAAAATTGCAAACACTGAAAGAAATTGTTTTGTTTTGAATTTATGGGAGTAATTCATATAGGGCAAAAATCACGTGCTCACAACTACTACTATTTCGGTCTAATTGTCTGATCAATCCTATTCCCTGAGTTCAGTTTTTATCCCAATTGCACGATTACAACTGGAACTTCTGTTGTGTGCTCCCAAAGTGTGCCATTGACAACCAATCAGACAACCACTATTGTTATGCTTGTCTTGACCATCCCACAACCGACGGTGGTGCAAAGGAAAACTCATGAGTCACAATTTGCTACCCAGCAAGAACAGTACCACTCGTACCTATTTGATCTTCCTGCAAAGATTGAGGAGCCTGCCCGAAAGATGGCACAAGAAGAAATGACCCAAAGAGTGAAAAACTTAGAACAACAGTTGAAAAACATGCAAGAGTTGACAAGTTTGAAGAGTATTGCCTTCAAGGATCTATGTATGTTCCCCAATCCACTTGATACCTAGTTTTAAGACACCCAAATTTGAAAAGTATGATGGACATGGAGACCCCATAGCCCACCTGAAAAGGTATTGCAATCAACTAAGAGGTGTAGGAGGAAATGAAGAATTACTGATGGTTTATTTTGGTGAAAGCCTTACGGGAGTAGCCTCCAAATGGTTTATGGATCAAGACACATCTCGCTGGTATGTCTGGGATGACATGGCACATGCCTTTGTCAAACAATTCTAATATAACATCGACATTGCCCCAGACCGCAATTCCCTTTCAAATCTGAAGAAGAAACCAACTTAAAGTTTCAGGGAATATGACATTAAATGGAGAGAGTAAGGGGCTAGAGTTAAGCCACCCATGGATGACCACGAGCTAATCACTGTCTTCCTTCAGGCGCAAGAGCCAGATTACTTTCAAAACATGATATCTGCAGTGGACAAATCCTTTTCGGAAGCTATCAAAATGGGAGAAATGGTAGAGAATGGCCTAGGAAAAATTATGAGTCAAGCAGCTCTCAAAGCTGCAACTCAGGCTGTCCAAATTAAATCTGCTAATTTTAGTGACACGAATGAGAAGGTTGAAGAAATCATAATGACAATAGGGTCGAAAAAAGGTCCAGGAGAACATCTCAAAGGTATGAACAGCCTCATCAGGTTTCCCATGACTCCCCTGAGCACTACTATCCACCTCAGAACTCACAATACTCTGTTGTTCCACCTCAGTATGTTGTCCAGCCACCAAAACACCCTAGAAGGCGAGTGCGAGCATCACAAAATCTCCACCAGCCTCCACAAAAGTTTCAAGTGCCCTATAACCCACATTCAAGCCAGGGGTATAGAGGGGAACAAAGGTTGAAGGAGAATTTTACACCAATAGGAGAGTCCTATACAAGCTTATTTGAGAAGTTAAAGCATTATGACATGATTGCACCATTCCTCCAAATTATGTGGACCCACATGCAAGAAACTTTGACCCTTCTAAAAGGTATGAATACCATTCCAATGCCCAGGGGCACAATATTGAAAGCTGTCGGGATTTGAAAAGAGAAATAGAAAGGATGATCCAGGAAAAACTAATTGTGATCCAAGACAGTGACAACCGGAATATCACGCAGAATCCTTTACCTGCACATGCTGATGCACACTTTGTGTGGATGATGCCTAGTGACATGGAGTATGAGAATCCTCTCGGGAACTAGCCAACTAAAACTGGAGAAGGCCATGGTGATTTTGATGAGCAAATTTGTGGCTAAATGTCAAGCTTAACAATTGAAAAGTCATTCTCTCCTCGCAAGGAAGAAATCTTGGTAACTTGTTTTGATATTTTTTCTATTATCTGGGTTATTTCAGGGTTGTGATCCATATTTTATTTGTTTTATTGAGTCAAACCTTTCTATCCCTCTAATATGTTTGTATGAGTCATGTCTGTCAGTTTTGTTGCTATTTTAATTATCCGGGTTATTTTAGGGTTGTAACTCAGATTTTATGTTGTTTGTATTGTTGTCAAACCCTTCCATCCTTATTTAATAAAATACAGTTTGTCCGTTCGTGTTATTCTGTGCTTATTATTTTTCCCGTTAGTTTTAGTGATATGACATGCATGTGAAAATTTTGGCCAGATCTTATATCATTGATTTAAGCTTGAATTGGACAACTGAGAAAAAAAATACTTTTGAGGATGAAAAAAAGTTGAAATACCTTGGAATTAAGCCCGAGTAAAATTCAAGTGGAACTAGAATAGTCAGTCCCGTGGAGGTAAAAAATATTTACCTTCAAAATCATTGTGAAGATCGGGTTGAGGAAGAATCAATTGATGTTTGTTGGAAAGTTTGACATCAAGGGATCGAAAGTGTCTTGTGACCACGACACACCAAGAAGACAGACATGTTCATCAAAGCTACGATCACGAAAATATAATATGTTTGGCGTTCTCGAGGCTGGGAGGCCCTTTTTCTGCTATCCAGACACTTTATATTCTTCGCTACCCCTTTTGAGTCTATGTTATTTTCTTTGACCACCCTCTTTTGGAATCAAGTTTAGAGTAAAAAAAAATGAAAAAATAAAAAGAAAAAGAAAAAAAAGTCCATGTCCCAAGAGTACAAACTGGGGTAACTCATTGAAAGTTCAAGTGAAAAAAAAGAACAGTCAAAGGCCCATGTCCTCACACTCCCACGAGTTCATATATACAGAAATTACTCCAATCTGACATCAAAATCTTGATCAAAACTCCAAAATTAGGCCTAAGAACTTTTTCTAATTTTTCTCCAAATTTTCACCCCAAATTCGAATTTAAAGGATGAATTTAAGCATAGATTCCCGGAAATTAATCAAAACCGAGTAAGAATTACTTACCAAACACCCAGGTGAAATTCTCTCCCAAAATCGCCAATCCCGAGTTCCCAAATCAATTTCTAAGGTTTTGAGACTTAACCCTCGATTCTGTCCTTTTT
This sequence comes from Nicotiana tabacum, assembly GCF_000715075.1. Lineage (NCBI taxonomy): Eukaryota > Viridiplantae > Streptophyta > Magnoliopsida > Solanales > Solanaceae > Nicotiana > Nicotiana tabacum. Next base: position 182,460,588 of record NC_134085.1, read on the forward strand.
TTCTGACCACTGGAACCGCACCCGCGTCTCTGGTGCGGTCCCGTTTCTGCAGAGACCATGTCTCACCTGCGACTTTTCATTAAACCAAGAATTCCACACCTGCGACCCCTTTTCTGTAGATGCGGTTCCGCTTCTGCGGTGCATGGGCCACATCTGCGACCTAAGCCCAAAATGACTCAGACCGCACCTTTGGTCCTCCTACCGCTTCTGCAGTGCCGCACCTGCGGTCCAATACACGCAGGTGCGGTTATGACAGGTTCATCCAACTTCATATTTCTCCTCAGTCAAATTCAACTTCCGATAAGCACCCGAAACTCACCCGAGGCCCCCAGGACCTCAACCGAACCTGCCAAGCAATTCTAAAACATCATACGAACTTATTCCAACCCTCAAATCACATCAAACAACGCTAAAACCACAAATCACTCTCCAATCCAAGCCTAAGTATTTCCAAAACTTCAAATTTCCCCTTTCGATCAAAAAGCCTATCAAAACTCGTCTGAATTACCTAAAATTTTGCACACACATCCCAAATGACACAACGGACCTAATCCAACTTTCGAAATTCTATTTTGACCCTGATATCAAGATCTCACTATCAAATCGGAAACTTAAAAAATTCAACTTTCGGCATCTCAAGCCTAATTAAGCTACAGACCTACAAAACACAATCCGAATACGCCCTTAAGCTCGAAATCACCCAACAGAGCTAACGGAACCAACAGAATTATATTCTGAGGCCATCTTCACACTGCTCCGACTATGGTCCAGAATCTAAGGCTAAAACTCTCATTTAGGGACTAAGTGTCCCAAAACACTCAGAAACACAAAACGAATCCTCCCGACAACTCACAATAGTAGAAATAAGCACAGGGAAAGCAGTTAATAGGGGATCGGGGGCGTTAATTCTTAAAACTACCGGCCGGGTTGTTACAGTGAAGTAGACGTGCTTCACTTCAACACCAACCACATAACATGTATTTCAGGGATTCTGTCATGACCCAAAAACCCACCGTAGGCATCGTGATGACACCTAGTCTCTAAGATTAGGTAAGACGATTACTAATAATGATCAAGCAATTTTAACAATGACTAATTGAAACATAGTTCAAAATAAATACCGAAATAAAAGCGGGATAAGCCTACGCGACAATAATCATAACAACCTACCAAGATTCGGTAATACAGAGTCACGAACTCTAGCTATGTACATGGAACATCTCAAATATCGAAATACAATAATGTTCAAATGATAGGCTGACGGTACAATATAAAGGAAGGACTCCAAGGGACTACGACGACCTAGCAGCTCTGCCTCTAATCCTCGCGACCAACAAGCTAACTCTACCTGAGTCTAGTATCTCCAATATCTGGCTCTGCACAAAAATGTGCAGATATGTAGTATGAGTACACCACAGTCGGTACCTAGTAAGTATCAAGACTAACCTTGGTGGAGTAGTGACGAGGTACAAGTCAAGACACTCACTAGACAAATAACATGTACAGTATAGAAGTATAAAGCTAATAATGGAAAACCTTGGGTTTGAAAGAACGCGTTGCACTCTTTTTCCGTTAGATCGGGTTTTATCCCAAATGGGTTTTACCGGCAAGGTTTTTAACGAGGCAACACCTATATGCTACCTAATGAACATTCAACAAGTATTCAAGGTTTCTTTTCGATCAACCTCGAATACTGGGGGGCATCACCCTCGGAGGTTATATTTTTTAGAAAGATATTTCATGCCTAAGAGGTCCTCGATAGGAGAACTTTGTAATGGGCCAAACGGTCAAATGAACCGTGTCCATATAGAATAGTCGAGCCCCGACAGCAAAACATGTACGCATGTATCAACTATTTAAAGAAGCATTCTAGTTATATCAAAAACACTTTGTATCTTGTACCAGCTCTACACTTGCAATCCTATGGAAAGCGGATCAAGGGCCAAAGCACCCTAAAATACTCGGGGACTGTCACTGACAGTCAATACATCCGGGTCATCGAAAATTCGGACTCATAAGACCTCAATAGGCACCCTTCGAAACAAAGGCCAAGGCCAATAAACTTGGGGACTAACTTTTTAAACAGGTTCGGAAAGTTATCGGGAAACAAGTTCAAGTCACAAACCCGAAGGCTACGGTCATACTAAAGACTACGGCCACATAAAGGTTATGGCCAAAATAATGCGATTCGAAGACGTTCGATTTCTGCTATAAAATTAAATGCCTTCAAATATTGAAACACCGGTTAAGTCAGGCTACCTCCGGCAAAAGCAAAATATAAAGGGCTTCGATAAATTTGGCCCCTGAAAAATCTAAGGGCTTTGATAAATTGGCCCTCGAATAATCCAAAGGCTTCGATAACACCAGCCTTCGGAAAACCATTAAGAGGTATTCCATTATGTCTACACAAATGAAATGACTAATAAGGTTCCGATACGTTGAGCCTTCGAAAAATCCAATGGGTATAAAAACACATGCTAAGGCATAACTAAAATTTCACTAAGTCTTTTAGCCGAAATGAGGGAAAAATTATATAGCCATCTTAGAGGTCGAAATGGCCCAATTTAAAGAGCCTAAGTGCCAATTCTAAAAAAGAGCCCAAGGGTCGATATACAAGAGCCTAAGGGCCATCTTAAAAGAGATATAGGGCCAAAAGCTTATGGGAGTCTGAGACTCCTTTCTCATTCAACTCGGACCCAAGACCCCGTTACCCCGAGCTCGCATTAAATTGATTTTAAGTTCGGCTCGGGGATCATTTAAAACCCTAAGGGGTATGATCTTGAGCAATGAAAGCCTAAGGGCTTATTACGAGTCTAAACCGATACTCGAGCTTAGTATTTGAATTATTGGAATTTTTCATAAACGGGGACAAAATAACAGTCAGCACAAATCAAGGATAGAGTAAAAAGTTACTTTATATTCATTAGGGAAATTTACAAAACATATTACAACACCCACAAGGGGCCCTTGTACAAAAAAGGAACCTAATTTATTTTCGGGGCCACGCCCCCGGGAACGTCGTCTTCATCTTTAGTGGCTTTATCTTCAGGAGTCTCTTACCCTTCAGGAGAATCTTCTTCACCTTCCTCGTCCCTGGAGCCACTCACCACATCCTTGTCATTGGAGGAGACGAGAAACCTAGCATCGGTTTCCCGCGCCTTTGCTTCGGCTATCTCCCCAGCGAGGTTGAACCCTCAGGCATGGACTTCTTCGAGAGTCTCTCTCCGGGCTTGGCACTTAGCCAATTCATTGCTCTGTCTCCCCCGTTCGGAGGCCTCCTTCAACTCAGCTTGAACAGCCGCGACTTCCTTCATGTATAGAGCAATGGATTTATCACCCGTAGCCTTCGTCTTCTCAGCTTCAGCCTTAGCATGTACAGCTTCAGCCATAGCGTGTGCACCTTTGGCCCGGGCTTTATCCAGCTCGACCAACCTCTCGATTTTCCTAGCTTGAGCCAGACCCTTCGCTTCAGCGCCTTGGAGCTGAGCTTCAGCTGAAGCCAGTTGGGCTGTGACAGCTTCCTTTTCGGCAGCAAGTTGATCCATGTTCTTCTTCCACTGATGACAATCATCCCAAACTCGATCTACCTCGCCTCAGAGCTACCCAATCATATCCAGCATTTGTTGCAGCTGAGATATCAAAGTATTAGCCTCTAAATTTGGGCCAAGAAGGACGAACTTTCTTAAAATCACCATTACCTGCTCATCTAGCTCGGACTCACTTGTTTGAGCTTTAGCCAATACTGCTCAGAGATCCTTAAGATCCTTTTCTTTCTGGCTATAGAGGAGCCTCAAGGCCTTCTCTTCGCCTGAAACCTTCTTGAGCTCGACCTCACATTGGCCCAGCTTAGCTCTAAACTTTGCAACGACCTATGCATGAAATAGATACATATCATTCGAAAGAAGACAAAGGAAGATAAATTTGCAATAAAAAAGGCAGGTCCTTACCCGGGAAAGTAGATACCGAGCTTCTTCAAAATTGTAGGATACATCATTGAGGTCGTCGTCATCCTCGATCCCAGCGTAGCAGCCCTAAAAAGGATCGTCCTCAATGAACTTAGTTGGGTCGGGCATATTCAAAGCATTGGCTTCCCCTATTGCCCCCAGAATAAGTTGGCTATGAAAGGGAGTGACCTGTTGTCGCAACCCCGAGCTCTTCACTCGGGGCGTTCTCATTAGCTGGAGGCATCCAAGCATTGGCTGCCAAAAGAAGGACAATAGAGTTATGAAACATACAAGCAGAATATGGATAGGTACAGGGAATACGAACTCCACTTACGGTTAAAATTCCACCTCTCCGGGAACGGCATTTATCCTCGGGAATGATGTCCGAAGTTCTTACTCTAACAAACCGGCTCATCCAACCCCGATATTTGGGTTTGTCAGTGCTGGCGAAGAAGGATTTCATTGTTCGGTGTTGTAGCTTGATGAGCCCTTGGAATAACTGGGGCCGATACAGTCGAATCAAGTAGCTTAGGGTGAAGTCCAAACCCTTGACCTTTTCAGAAAAATACCGCAACATGATCCCGATACGCTAGAAGGAAGGGTGAATCTGACCGAGGGTGACTTCGTATGTTTTGCAGAAGTCGATCGCTACCGGATCGAGGGGACCCAGTGTAAAGGGGTAAGTGTAAACACTTAAAAACCCTTCCTTGTAGGTAGTAATGCTCTCATTGGGGCTCAGGATTTGAACCTTAACCTCGTCTACCCATCGACATTCCTCCTTTACTTCCTTGGTGAGGTGCTTCATTATCAAGCTAATGTATCGGGATACGTGCTCGCATCAACCTTCGACATCGGGAGGATTCTCGATACCAAAATCTTTCTTGATGATGCAATTACCGGGGGTGATTTCATCTATCGTTGGCGGCACCACCGGTTTGGTCGGCCGGGTGGCAGAGGAAGATGATGCTTTATCCTTTTTAGGGACTGTCTTGGAAGTTTTGGCCATGGTTATAAGCTAAGTAATAGGGGAGCACAGGGATGTGGTGTTTCAGGCAAGAGCTTGGCGATTTCTGGCGCTTAAAGAGGCAGAGGAAATGGGTGATTAGAAAAAGAGATGAAGATGGCAAAGGGAAGAAGAAAGAGTAAAGTTCTTTACTTGGAGGAATCGCCTCATAGTTATAGATGGGCAATGATGGTTCGACGCCATTAGTGGCCGACAAATACTGGCATGCATTCAATGTTTTTGGGGAAGCAAACCGACGGGACATTTCGGTCACTTCGAACGTTTGCATCATGGGGATGATGTCATCACTAAGGACTTCAGGAATCCAAATCGTTTCATATCAACTCATTCTAAGAAATACGGGGACTATCTGTATACGGTCAAAATCAAGGAGGCCAATTTCGAGGTCTTAAATTGGGCTATAAGCCCGAGTCCGGGCGACTCGAAGTGGAGGTTGGACCCGGCTGAATGACACATACCTCGAGGAAGCAGATCAAAGGCCTTGCACGACCTATATCGAGGGCAACACAATCTCAAAGACACTTAAGAAATATCATAAATTTCTCAAGGACACGTGAATCAGGGAATAAATTATAGGATAAGATTTATATGAAATAGTACAAGTCCGTACTAAGTCGTTATACAACTGTACCAATAGAATTTTTTTTATCATAATTAGAAATGTACCATATTAGGGTTTTTCCCTCATATATAAAGGGGACCCCAATCATTTGTAAGGATTATCTCATTCACTGCAATAGAACATTTCACTCTGCTTTTATTTAACGTGCTCAACAATTATTCTTCAGCTTTATTGTCTTTACTTTATTGTTCATACTTTATTGTTCTTAGCTGACCTCGAGGTCCCTGGGATAATCAAGCTCGAGGCCCTTATTGCTCCAACAAACACTGATTTGGTTCATCAATTCTTCTTATTTAAGCTTAATATTACTTGTATAATCACTAGTATTAGAATATATCACATATCTTTAAAATCACAAATTATCTTTAATTGTTACTCACATTTTTTGAGGTAAACAGATATACTTGAGAAGTGATTATAGACTCTCCTTGATCCAAATGATAGTTTGAACAATTCCATAGCCTACCAATGATAAGATCCCTAGTCAACCCTTTTGAGCCTTAGACCATTTTCTTCCAAGAACCATGTTACAAGCCTATACCCGTTCTAAAAGATACCCTCTTTTGGCACCCAAATCTTTCCTTTAGCATATGGCAAGAGTATAAGTTTGGGGGGAGAGATGAGGAGTACAACAAAGTGGTAAAAATGCACAAACGTGAAGAAAAGGAAAGGCAATGAAAAATAAAGAAAAGCAAAAAGACAAAATGAATGCTCAATGTGAAAATGACTTCAAAAGGGATTCAAGAAAAGAAAGAAAGGTGTGGAAAGTTGAAAAAGGAGAAAAAGTTTGAAACACATAAGAAAAAGTCACGTTGTGTCTCTCTAACCCCTTAGAAAGAAGTGAAATGACTCAAAGAGTCAAGTGAATTGTGCCAAATGAATCAAAAGAAGTGCTTAAGGGAAGATGGAACCCACTTGAACCAAAACATGTCCTACCCTGAACCAAAAGCCTTCACAATGACTCCCCAAAAGCCCTATATGATCTTGAGTTGAATGAAGCTTATATTAGTGGATACTCACATAAAAGGGCAAGCATATGGTACTTAGAGCCAGACTTGTGACCTTTTCTTGAGAGAGATGAGTGATTCCCATTAACCTCATTTTGCGTGCCAATATTCTAAAGGTGAGGTTTGCTTAGGGAGAGTTGAGGATGTGTGAGTTTGGGTTCCACAATGACTAAAGTAATCGAAAGAGTTCTTTGATGTGTTGAGTCAACTCTTGATGCTCTTGTGTCACACTTAATCCATGGTGTTTCAAATGTTAAATGTTGTTAATGACTCATGTGTGTTGAGGGCAATTGTTAGTCCCAATTGATGCTAGTTGAGGTTGCTTTAGAAAATCTAAAAATTCTTGGATTTTCCCTTAAGGGGTGGGTCTTATTTTGTTTGCTTGAGGACAAGAAAAAGCTTAAGTTTGGGGGAGTTGACAACTAGGGATCTTGATGCATTTTACACACCTTCTTGTTTGCGCTTTGATTATAAATTCATACAAAATAGTCCAAAAGGCTCATAAGTTGTGCTTGATTGCAGGTTTGATCAACAAAGTGACAAGATGTCAAAGATCGGCTCAAAAGGAGTGAAACCTGCACAAGTACCAAAGACAAGACAAAACTCAGGAGAACGAGCCTAGTGCGGCCGCACTACACTTTGTGCGGTACGCACTAGGGAGATTCAAAGAACTGGCAAATCAAGGTTGAAGGCAGTGCGACCGCAGTCGGTATTGTGCAGTCCGCACTGAAGGCTCCGAGGCCGCACTACCATTATGTGTGGTCCACGGAGGCAAAGATCAGAGAGATGTAAATTGCCAAGGTTCAAGCCTATGTGGTCCGCGGTCATGTTTGTGCGGACCGCATTAGAAGCCTCCGCGGCCGCGGTTCATTCTGCGCGGTCCGCGGAGCCTGAGTTCAGAGAGTCAAGACTTCAAGTCCAAGAGCCTAGTGCGGCCGCAGTCCATTTTGTGCAGCCCTTACTGACCCTGCAGGGGTATTTTTGTCTAGTTTTTCCAGCTTAGTATAAATAGAACCTTTTTCCATTTTTAGGGTATCAAACATTTCCAGACTTGAGCTGCGCTCGTGAGAAGCCATTTTGTAGTCATTTTGGGCATTTTAACTCAGTTTTAACGATAGAATCTCTGTATTTACTTTAGTATTTAATTAATATGTCTTCTTCTTCATCTATTTCTCAGTTTTTATCTTCAAGCATGAGTAGCTAAACCCATTACCTAGGATTGTGGCTCAACCCTAGTGTGGGTAATTGATGGGTGTTGTGATTTAGGGTTAGATTGACTATGGGTGTTTGTTTTTGGGTCAATTTTATGGTTTAATTTATGAATTGGTGGTTGCAAATACTGGTTTGTGCTAAGTTGACTTGGCTATTCTTTAGAAAGAGAGCCTAAGTCTCCAAAATTGACCCAACAAGGAATTGGGATGGACTCAAGAGAATTGATAGTCCCAATTAAAGGGTTAAACCTCGAGAGAGTAATTACCCGACTTGAACCCTAGTTGCTTGAGCAAATTTGCCTACCCATTTGGTCTTGAGAAAGTCATTTGGGAAAGATCACTCTCTCTACCTAGAGGTGTGAGAGTGGGTAAAATCGTGCAACGGTTATAGCATATTTCCCCAATCATGTCAATCGAGCCTTAGAAGCAATTACCCGTCAATTGGCCACTTAGGTGAAAGTCACTACCCTAGTGCCCCTTTATTCATTAGATACAACTTTTAGCAATTCTCTCTTAGCATAATCTAGTTTCAATTTTAATTTGTAGTCTAATAAAAGTAGTTTAATATAGAAAAACCAAAAATAATTGGAAGTGACATTTGGAACAATTACACAATTCCATTCTAGATAGATACTCGACTCCCTTCCTAACTCCATGTGGAAATCGATCCCGGCCCACAAATCAGGTAAAAGCTATTGCGATCCTCTCTTCCTACTTTTTAGTAGTGCGGAGTTGGCAGCAATCATCTGCACACAGGGTGCAGGGAGTAAAGTGAGTACTCCAACTCAATAAGTAACAAATGTAAATAACGACTGAAAGTAAGAGAAACACGTAAGGCACAAGGCATTCTATAATGAAGCAGTAAAAAAATCATTTAGAAACAGTAAACCAGTGAGAAGTCAAGTAAAATCCTCTTTCAACAAGTAAACAAGTAATTGACAGGTAGTTAAGGTAAAGTAAACAAATATAAGTTCGCCCCTCGGGCATAGTATCAACAAATCCGCCCTTCGGGCAACATCTCAGAACAATACCAGCCCCTCGGGCTCAATCTCACATCACAATGGGTACTCGCGCTCACTGGGGGTGTGCAGACTCTTGGAGGGCCCCTTACGGCCCAAGCACAATAACAAGCCATCTCATGGCATCAAATTGGGCCCTCGACCTTATATCAATCAAGCCACCTCGTGGCGTACATATCTCAGGCCCTCGGCCTCAAATCAGTATTAGTGTTTCCTCACAACATAGGCCCTCGGCCTCACTCAGTCAAAAATCCTCACAAGCCCCTCGGGCAATAGTCAAATAGTGTTTCTCAGCCCAAACATCATTTAAAATACCATTTAAGTCTTAAAGCTGAGTAAAAATGGCTGAGTAGTAAAACAATGGAAAAATAACATGACTGAGTTCAAGTATAAAGTCAAAATAGTGAGGAAATATCAATAAAAGCCCCCGAAGGGTTCAAATAGTTGGCACTAGGCCCAAATATGGCATTCAGCCCAAATGATGATGATAACAAATAATTTTCAATCAAATACGCGGTAACATCATCAACCGGGACAGACCAAGTCACAATCCCCAATAGTGAATGACCCCACACTCATCATCAAGCGTGTGTCTCACCTCAATATAGCACTACGATGTGCAAATTCGGGGTTTCAAACCCTCAGAACATCATTTACAATCATTACTCACCTCGAACCGGCTAAATCTCTACCTCGCGACGCCCTTGTCCCTCGAATCGGCCTCCACGTGTGTCGAATCTTTCTAAAATCAGAACGAGGACGTCAAAATATGCTAAGCAAACGAAGCCCAAGCAAAAACAATTAATAAAGGGCACAAATCTCGAAATTACCAAAACCCGACCCCCGTGCACATGTCTCAAAATTCAGAAATTTTTACACCAATAGACTCCTTATCTTCCCACGAGTTCATACACATCAAAAGTTCTCAAATCTGACCCCAATGGTCCTCCAAATCCCCAATTCAAAGGTCCAAATTTCCAAGCCCTAGTTCTTCAATTTTTAGATAAAGTTCCATGATTTTCTAGGTGGAATTCACATAATAATCGAGTTTTAAGTCCAAGAATCTTACCTCCAAGTGATTCCCCTTGAATCCTTCTTCAATCTCCTTCAAAAATCTCCAAAAATGACCAACTATGGAAGAAATAAACCCAATCCTCGCGGATAAGACGAGTTTAAAAACCTTCTGCCCAGGCATATTTTCCTTCATCGCGATCGCGGAACATCCCTCGTGATCGCGAAGAACAAATCTTCAGCTCCCAAAATTACTCTTACGCGAATGCATCAAAAGCCCTACGAACGCGATTCCCAGGCGACTGACTCTATGCGATCGCGGACATCCCTCCGCGTTCGCAAAGAACAAAAATCCAGCCAAGACCCCAGGTCCATTTAACTCTATGCGAACGCGACCAACTTCCCCCGTTCGCGATGAATAACCTCTCCACTCTATGAGATTGCAAGCCAACCTTCACGAATGAGAAGAAAAACTGGACGGCCTCATCAAAAGCTTCTACGCTATCGCGAGACTCCCTATGCGATCGCGAAGGGCAAAAACCTGCAGCAGCTGAACCTGCAACTTCTGCAATTTCTCAACTTCAAAATGATCCGATTAACCACCCGAAACTCACCCGAGTCCCCCGAAACCTCAACCAAAGGCACCAACATATCCCAAAACCTTATTCAAACTTATTCTAATCATCAAAACACCTCAAATAACATCAAATCACTCAAAACACCTCGGATTCAAGCCTAAGTTTCTAAAATCTTCCGAATTCCGCTTTTGATAAAAAACCCAACCAAAACACGTCCGATTGACCTGAAATTTTGCACACACATCCCAAATGACACAACGGAACTACTGCAACTCTCATAATTCCATTTCGACCCCTATATCAAAATCTCGCTTACCAACCGGAAAAATCGCCAAAATATCAACTTTGCCAATTCAAGCCTAAATCTACTCCACACCTCCAAAACTCATTTTGATCACACTCCTAAGTCCCAAATAACCTCTCGAAGCTAACCGAACCACCAAAACACACATCCGGTCCCTCTAACAAATAAGTCAACGTTCGGTTGACTTTTCCAACTTAAACTTCCTTAAAAGAGACTAAGTGTCTCAAACCTTACCAAAATCATTCCGGATTTGATCCAACCAACCCGATACCACAAAACATGGATGAACAAAGCATAAAGAAGCAAAAATAGGGGAAATGGTTCGGTAACTCATGAGACGACTAGCTGGGTCATCACACCTATGTGCAACCAAACCCTAGAAATTCCAGTTCGATCGGAACAAAAAAGTCAGTCACTGTGCGTCTTTCTAGTTGAAGACTCAAGATTGATTTACGTGATATCTTTATTGGTAAGTTTTGTGTGAAAACCAACACTACCATTTTGTTCAGAAAAGTAAGACGACAAAACCCTAGTGAATCAGTATGGCAGAAAGTCGTGCGCCTCCACGTGCCGCCAGATTCTCACATGGTATCAGAGTTAGGTCCATCCGAATTATTGTTACCGATGTTGGGCCCCCATTTATGTTGTCTACGCTCCAATTTGCAGGCTTGGGCATGAGGGGGGTGTTGAGTTGTCCTACATCAAAGCGATTTGAGGTAATTGGTCTCCTTATATGGTCTTGTGCAATCCTTACCTCATAAGCTAGCTTTTGTGGTTGAGTTAGGCCCAAGGTCCACTTATCATGGTATAAGATCCAGGTCCATCCCAATCATTGTTACCGATGTTGGGCCTCCATTTATGTTGTCCACGCTCCAATTTGCAATTTGCAGGCTTGGGCGTGGGGGGTGTTGAGTTGTCCCACATCGGTCCTTGGTCTCCTTATATGGTCTTGGGCAATCATCACCTCATAAGCTAGCTTTTGGGGTTGAGTTAGGCCTAATGTCCATAGGATTTGTTGCAGTTATGACATTGACCATCTTCAGTTACTCATTACATATATCGATGAAATATATATTTTTTAGCTAATGTTTTTGGGAGTTATTGTTGTGCTTGAAGGGTGATTGTTGAGGAATCACCTCATTGCATTGTGATTAGATATGGGATTTGTTGCATTGACTGGCACCAATTGTTTAATATCATACATAGTTCAGCTCACATTTGTGCAAGAATTGCTTGAAGAATAATGGCATCTGATTTCCACCTGCTTATTTTGGTGCTTTTGATGGAAATGAATCTCATAGCCTTTTAAAGGAATTCAACTCTCATTTGCAGTCATATTTTGTATGCTTTGTTCTGGTGGGGTAGAAATCCTGACCAGATCAGGAGAAGATATCATTGTAGGATGTTGGAGCCTCTTGATACGGTTTTTGTTAGCTATTAATGAAAGATGGCGTGCTTTCATCTTAGGCCTCTTAATCCCTAAGTCGGCATACATTAAACTATTTCCATGAAATTGTCTCGAGATTTCGAAAAATTCTGACAAGGCTAGCTTTATAAGTGAGATGATATGTGCATTAGTGTGCTAATATTCATATATTGTTGTTAGATTTACACGCTTTACAAATCCGTTATGTTTTCTCATTTGACTGAGAACATGCTTTATGGAAGGCTGGTAAACTTGATACTCCTTCCATTTCAATTTATGTGAACTAGTTTGGCTCGGTATGAAGTTTATGAAAGAAGGAAGACTTTTGAAGCTTGTGGTGCTAAAACCTTAAAGGGTAAAAGCTTTTATATGCTTTCAATTTGTGTGCCTATAAAAGCTTCTCATCAAGGGTAAAATGTGTAAAGGGAAAAATTAAAGTTAAATTATTTCCAGATATGGAAATGTGTCATTTTTTGAAACAGATTAATAAGGAAAGTGTGTCACGTAAGTGAAAATGGACGGAGAATTTTATTACTTTTGATTGCTTGAATAAATTGATAATTATTCACTCCATCTTAATCAACCAACATTAAAGTAGTTGAGATAATTCTTGGAGGTGCACTTTCTTTTGTTTAACCATCTTGCTAAAATAACCTAACATATACATGCATGTACGTGAAAAGTTACAACTTTAGTTCCCATATCTCTCTTCTCTTTTTGCTTTCTGAAAGTTTTGGTGCAATTTTCTTCTCATGCTTATGACAGTAGAGGATGGATGAAGTAGAGAGGAGAATTCGCTTGGAAAAAGGCCAAACTTGCTGCTGCAGAACTTGCAAAATTATCAAGACGAGTATGTGGTGAGTGCTTTAGCATCTTATATTTGAAAGACTTTGACCGATTACTTTAGTTGAAATTTATATTGAAGCAAAGAGACTTAAGTGACTTTTGAGACTAGAATATTCCGACAGTACCATTCTACTAGAATGTATAAACATAAAAGAGAAGAGGTCTCGATTAACTGTTGGTAAGTTCACAAGGAAAAACTCCACAATCATGCAATAACTAAAACCGTTCGACTGGAATGTATAAACATAAAAGAGAAGAGGTCTCGATTAACTGTTGGTAAGTTATTCACAAGGAAAAACTCCACAATCATGCAATAACTAAAATCGTTCTACCACATTGCTCATGGTATGATATGTACAAAGTGATGAAAATGGTTAGCATGACGACTTATTATCTAGATTTAAGAATTGAAATTCTTTACATTGACTTATTATCTGAAAGAATTGATCTTTCTTTTCATTATCTCCAAACAACTAGATGAAATAATTTTTTTTCCATGTAAGCGAATGAGAGGAGAACAATTCTATCACGACCCTAATCCCGAACCCGACCGTGATGGCGCCTCTCGTGAAGACAAGCCAACCAGCTAACCCAATTCACTTGTTAAAGCAGCTAAACAACATAAAAATAGTCTAAAACATGATTTAATGATAATAAGTAGCGGAAATACAACCCAACACAATCCTAACTGGGGTGTCACAAGTCATGACCGTCTATAGGCCATAATACAAGTCTGCTAAATCCATAAACTAGTACGAATGTTTGAAGGAAAATAGAAATGATAAAAGAGTAGAGACACGGGGTTGCAGACGTCAATAACTACCTCGTAGTCTCCGAACGCTCGCCTAAAACTGGAGGAATCAACACTCGGGAGCGGTACCAGCTACGTCTGAATCTGCACACAAGGTGCAGGGAGTAAAGTGAGTACTCCAACTCAGTAAGTAACAAATGTAAATAACGACTGAAAGTAAGAAAACATGTAAGGCACACGACATTCTATAATGAAGCAGTAAAAATCATTTAAAAGTAGTAAACCAGTGAAAAATCATGTAAAGCTCCTTTCAACAAGTAAACAACTAATTGACAGGTAATTAAGGTAAAGTAAGCAAATAGAAGTTCACCCATCGGGCACAGTATCAACAACTCCGCCCCTCGGGCAATATCTCAGAACAGTACCAGCCCCTCGGGCAATATCATAGAATAGTACCAGCCCCTCGGGCTCAATCTCACATCACAATAGGTACTCGTGCTCACTGGGGGTGTGCAGACTCCTTGAGGGGCCCCTTACGACCCAAGCGCAATAATAAGCCATCTCGCGGCGTACATATCTCAGGCCCTCGGCCTCAAACCAGTATCAGTGTTTCCTCACAATATAGGTCCTCGGCCTTACTCAGTCAAAAATCATCACAAGCCCCTTAGGCAGTTCTAAGCCTAAACGTCATTTTAAAATGTCATTTAAGTATCAAAACTGGGTAAAAAATGAATGAGTAGTAAAACAGTGGAAAATAACATGACTGAGTTTAAGTAATAAGTCAAAACGGTGAGGAAATATCAATAAATAGCCCCGAAGTGTTCAAATAGTTAGCACTAGTCCCAAATATGGCATTCAACCCAAATAATGAGGATAACAAATAGTTTTCAATCAAATACGCGGTAAAAACATCAGTCGGGACAGACCAAGTCACAATCCCCAATAGTGCACGCCCCCACGCTCGTCATCAAGCGTGTGTCTCACCTCAATATAGCACTACGATGTGCAGTCCGGGGTTTCAAACCCTCAGAACATCATTTACAATCATTACTCACCTCAAACCGGCGAAATATCTAGCTCACGACGCCTTTGCCCCTCGAATCAGCCTCCACGTGCGTCAAATCTATCCAAAATCAGAACGAGGACGTCAAAATATGCTAAGGGAACAAAGCCCAAATGAAAGCAATCAATAAAGGGCACAAATCCCGAAATTACCAAAACCCGACCCGGGCCCACGTCTCGAAATCAAGAAATTTTTACACCAATAGATTCCTTATCTCCCAACGTGTCTTCGCATATCAAGAACACTAAAATCGGAGTCCAAACTACCCCTCAAATCCTCCTTTAAAGGCCTCTTAAACTCAAGCCCTAATCCTCCATTTTAGTATTCCTTTAATTACAACCTTAATCCATGAAATACTACCATAGAAATGTGTTTTAGGTCCAAAAATCCTTACCTTAGCGAAGTTCCCTTGAAATCTCCCTTCCAAATCGTCCAAAAGCTCTCAAGCCGAAGTCAAAAATGATGAAAACCTTCAAAAATCGCGAAGGAAAGCTTATATACATTCTGCCCAGGGGTGCCCGCATCTGCGGTCCAAAACCCTCTTCCGCGGTACCGCATTTGCGGTCCACCCTCTGCTTCTGCGGAAATCACTTAAGGGACCAAATACTGCATCTGCGGTCCACTCGCCACATCTGCGACTCTGCAGGTGCGGTCCCTCTACCGTATCTGCGGTTCCTGATTCCTCCCCTCAAATCCGCATCTGCGGCCATTCCATCGCATATGCGATGCCGCACCTGCGGTCCCCAAACCGCAGGTGCAAAAACATCAGAAGCAGCAAAACTTCAGCAGCTGCAATAACATCTCAACTCTTCCGTTAACCATCTGAAATCACCACGAGGCCCCCGGGACCTCAACCCAAAGCACAAACATAATCAAATACCTTATTCAAACTTGTTCCAATCATCAAAACACTTTAAACAACACCAAATCAACCAAAATACCTCGAATTCAAGTCTAAGTTTTCTAAAATCTTCCGAAATCCACTTTTGATAAAAAACCCAACCAAACCACGTCCAAATGACCTGAAATTTTACACACACATCCCAAATGACACAGCCAAGCTACTGCAATTCTCGGAATTCCATTCTGACCCCTATATCAAAATCTCGCCTATCAACCGAAAATCGCCAAAATATCAACTTCGCCAATTCAAGCCTAATTCTACTTCGAACCTCCAAAACCCATTCCGATCACGCTCCTAAGCCAAAAATCACCTCCCGAAGCTAACCGAACCATTGGAACTCACATCCGCGCCCTCTAACACATAAGTCAATACTAACACTCGGTTGACTTTTCCAACTTAAACTCTCTTAAAAGAGACTAAGTGTCTCAAACTTCACCAAACTCATTCCGGACTCGATCCGACCAATCTAATACCACAAAACACAGATGAACAAAGCATAAAGAATCAGAAATGGGGGAAACAGAGCGGTAACTCATAAGATGACTGGCCCGGTCGTCACATCCTCCCCAACTTAAACAAACATTCGTCCTCGAACGAGTCAAGAATCATACTTGAAGCCTCAAATAGGTGAGAATATCTGCTTCGCATCTCCTGCTCGGTCTCCCAGGTAGCCTCCTCCACGGGCTGACCTCTCCATTGCACTTTCACTGAAGCTATATTCTTTGACCTTAACTTCCGAACCTGACGACCCAAAATAGCTACTGGCTCCACATCAAAGGTCAAATCAACATCCAACTGAACCGTGCTGAAATCCAAAACATGAGACAAATCCCCAATATACTTTCGGAGCATAGAAACATGAAATACTGGATGCACATTCGACAAGAAGGGTGGAAAAGCAAGCTTATAAGCCACCTCCCCAATCCTCCGAATCACCTCAAAAGGCCCAATGATCCGCGAACTCAATTTTCCTTTCTTCCCAAATCTCATAACACCCTTCATGGGTGAAACCTTCAACAGAACCTTCTCGCCAACCATGTAGTACACATCTCGAACCTTCCTATCAGCATAACTCTTCTGCCTCGACTGCACTGTATGGAGCCTCTACTGAATCACCTTCACCTTCTCCAAAGCATCCTGCACCAAATCAGTCCCCAATAGCCTAGCCTCACCGGGCTCGAACCAACCAACTGGAGATCTACACCGCCTCCCATACAAAGACTCCTATGGATCCATCTAAATGCTCGACTGGTAGCTGTTGTTATAAGCAAACTCTGCAAGCGGTAGAAACTCATTCCACGATCCTTCGAAATCAATGACACAAGCACGTAACATGTCCTCCAATATCTGAATAGTGTGCTCGGACTGCCTGTTCGTCTGAGGATGAAAAGTTGTGCTCAACTCAACCTGAGTACCCAACTCTGTCTGCACGACCCTCCAAAACTGCGAAGTAAACTAGGTACTTCTATCTGAAATGATGGAAATTGGGACGCCATACAAATGGACAATCTCTCGGATATAAATCCCCACCAACTGCTCTGAAGAATAGGTAGTACACATAGGAATGAAGTACACGGACTTGGTCAGCCGATCCACAATCACCCAAATAGCATTGAACTTCTTCAACGTCCGTGGAAGTCCAACAACAAAGTCCATAGTGATCCTCTCCCACTTCCACTCAGGGATATCCATCTGCTGAAGCAAGCCACCCGGTCTTTGATGCTCATATTTCACCAGCTGACAATTGAGACACCGAGCTACAAATCCCACGATATATTTCTTCATTCTTCTCCACCAATAGTGCTGCCTCAAATTTTGATACATCTTCGTGGCACCCAGATGAATAAAATACTGCGAGCTATGGGCCTCCTCTAAAATGAACTCCCGAAGCCCATCCACATTAGGCACACAAATCCGGCCCTGTATCCTCAACACCCTATCATCACCAATGGTCATATCTCTGGCATCATCATGCTGAACTCTGTCCCTAAGGACAAGCAAATGCGGATCATCATACTGGCGCTCTTTGATACGATCATATAAGGAAGACCATGAAACCACACAAGCCAATACCCGACTGGACTCCGAAATATCCAACCTCACAAACCAATTAGCCAAGGCCTAAACATCAACTGCAAGAGGTCTCTCCCTAACTGGAATATATGCCAAACTCCCCATACTCACTGCCTTGCAGCTTAAAGCATCGGCCACCACATTGGCCTTTCCCGGATGATACAATATAGTGATATCATAATCCTTAAGCAACTCCAACCATCTCCGCTGCCTCAAATTAAGATCCTTTTGCTTGAACAAATGATGAAGACTGTGATGATCAGTGAACACCTCACAAGATACGCCATACAAGTAATGCCTCCAAATCTTCAATGCGTGAACTATGGTAGCCAACTCCAAATCATGAATGAGGTAGTTCTTCTTATGGGGCTTCAACTGACGAAAAGCATAAGTAATAACTCTACCCTCTTGAATCAATACACACCCAATACCAACTCTTGAAGCATCACAATACACGGTATACGAACCTGATGTTAATGGAAAAACTAACACTGGAGTTGTGGTCAAGGCTGTCTTAAGCTTCTGAAAGCTCTCCTCACACTCATCCGACCATACAAATGAAGCACCCTTCTGAGTCAACTTGGTCAAGGGCGATGCGATAGATGAGAATCCCTGAACAAACCGGCGATAATAGCCTGCCAAACCAAGAAAGCTGCAAATCTTGTTGGCTGAGGACGGTCTGGGCCAACTCTGAACCGCCTCTATCTTCTTCGGATCAACCTTAATACCCTCGCTGGACACCATGTGCCCCAAGAAAGCCACTGAACTAAGCCAAAACTCACACTTACAGAATTTTGCATAAAGCTTCTCCTCCCTCAATCTCTGCAGCACAACTCTCAAATGCTCCGCCTGCTCCTCCTGACTACGCAAATACACCAGAATATCATCTAATGAAGACTATGACAAACAAATCGAGATAAGGCCAGAACACGCTGCTCATCAAATGCATGAACGCTGATGGGGCATTGGTCAGCCCAAAAGACATCACCAATAACTCATAATGACCATATCGGGTCCTGAAAGCCGTCTTAAGAATATCTGAATCCCTGATCTTCAACTGGTGATAACCCGAACGGAGATCAATCTTGGAGAACACCCTCACTCTCTGAAGCTAATTGAATAAATCATCAATGCGAGGCAAAGGATACTTGTTCTTAATTGTTACCTTGTTAAATTGCCTATAATCAATGCACATTCTCACTGTGCCATCCTTCTTTTTCACAAACAGAACCGATGCACCCTAAGATGACACACTAGGCCGAATGAACCCCTTATCTAGAAGTTCCTGAAGTTGCTCCTTCAATTCCTTTAACTCCGCTAGTGTCATACGATACGGCGGAATAGAGATGGGCTGAGTGCCCGACACTAGGTCAATACCAAAGTCAATAACCCTGTCCGGTGGCAATGCCCGACAGGTCTGCAGGAAACACATTGGGAAAATCCCTCACAAATGGAACAGAATCAATACTGGGAGTCTCAGCTCTGACATCCCTCACAAATTCTAGATATGAAAGACAACCCTTCCCAACCATACGCTGGGCCTTCAATAAAGAGATAACTCTACTAGGAACATAATCGGTCACACCTCGACACTCAATCCGTGGAACACCCGGCATAGCCAAAGTGACTGTCTTAGCATGACAGTCCAGAATAGCATGACACGGAGATAACCAATCCATGCCCAAAATGACATCAAAATCCACCATGCTCAATAATAACAGATCCACTCGGGGTCTCCAAACCCCCAATAGTCACCATACACGACTGGTACACATGATCTACAACAATAGTATCGCCCACCGGGGTAGATATATGAACAGGTAAAGCAAGAAAATCAGAGGGCGTACCCAAGTAACGAGCAAAGTATGATGACACATAAGAAAAGGTGGAACCGGGATCAAATAATATAGAGGTATCTCTATGGTAGACGGGAACAATACCTGTAATAACAGCATCTGAAGCAATAGCATCGGGTCTACCTAGGAGTGCATAGAAACGGGCCTGACCGCCCCCTGATCTACCTCTCCCTCTAAGGCGACCCCTGACTGACTGACCTCCACCCCTAGCTGGATGAGCGGGTGGTGGTAAAGAACTACCGTTGAAGCTGATAACTGACTCCTTTGCTGAGATGAACCCGCAAGATGACAAGGACACTGCGTCCATATATCGCCTACCTCTCCACACTCATAACAAATCCCAGGTGCTGGAGAAGGGGACTGAAGGAAACCCCTCGCACCAGAGTGACTAGCAGATGCGCTTGGCATAAAAGAACCTTAAGCCGATGGAGCACAAGTCGAACTCTGAGCTGGAAGAACATTGAGTGATGACTGGCCCTACTAAGATCCATGATAACCATGACCTGAATATGCCCCACAATAACTTGGGCGAGCTGACTGATCAGGCCTGAATGAACGGCCTCTACTATGCTGAAACTGGCCCCTCGAAGGAGCACCACTATAGCTGCCAGATCCTCGAGGCCTCTTGTCCTCCCTCTCCTCTCGCTACTGACGGCGAACCGAATCAATCTCATGAGCGATATCAACCACTTTCTCGAACGTAGCACCAGATACCCTCTCCCTGGTCATAAGAATACGGAGCTGATAAGTAAGACCATCAACAAATCTCCTGATCCTCTCTCGATCTATCGGAACCAACCTGATGGCATGACGAGCCAACTAAGAAAACCTCAGCTCATACTGTGACACGGTAATCTCCCCCTGACGTAGCCACTCAAACTGCCTACGCAGCTCCTCTCTGCGGGACTGCAGCACATACTTCTCCAACAAGAGAACTGAGAACTGCTGCCAAGAAAGGGGTGCTGCACCAATAGGCCTACGCCTCTCAAAATCCTCCCACCAAGTGAAAACAGCTCCTGAAAACTGATAGGTGGTAAAAGCGACCCGCTGGTCTCCAAAATACCTACAGTACGAAGCATCCTCTGACACTTATCTAAAAAGCGTAGGCATCCTCGCCCTATGCACCACTGAATATTGGAGGCTATAATCTATCAAATCTCTCCAACCTACGCTGCTCATCCTCCAGCATGACAGGAACCATATAGTCCTGAGCAGCTGCAACCGGTTGGGCTGGATGCGCCCCCGGCGTCTGAAGTCCCAGCACAACCTGCTCAGATGTGCGAGCGATAGGAGTCTGATTATTGCCTCCCCCGGCTTGAGAAGTAGCTGCGGTTGTAGTGGCTGAAACCGCCTAAGCCAGGCCAGTGCAAACTAATAAGATCTGAGCCAAGGCCTTCTGAAGACTCAAAATCACGATGGGCATAGCTGGTGCCTGAACTGGTGCTGCTGGAGCATTCATAGCGGGAGCCTAATCCTGAGCTGGGGCAGCTGATGGATCTGCAGGTGCTGCCCTCACTGCTCTGCCTCTACCACGACCACGACCATGCCCAAGGCCTCTGGTGGTCACAACTGGTGGCACTGGTGGTCGTCCACCCCGTCCGGTAGCGCGTGTCCTCACCATCTATGAGAGAATAGAATAACATAAGTTTAGTACTCGGATCAACAAGTTCACACGACAAGAATTTCAAGAATATGAAGTTTTTCCTAAAGGTTCTGCAGCCTCTTGAGGATAAATACAGATGTCTCCATACCGATTCACAAGACTCTACTAAACCTGTTCATGACTCGTGAGACCAATATAACCTAGGCTTTGATACCAACTTGTCACGACCCTAATCCCGAACCCGGTCGTGATGGCTCCTCTCATTAAGACAAGGCCAGCCAGCTAACCCAATTCACTTGTTAAAGCAGTTAAACAACATAAAAACAGTTTAAAACATGATTTAATGATAATAAGTAGCGAAAATTCAACCCGACACAGCCCTAACCGGGGTGTCACAAGTCATGAGCGTCTATAGGCCATAATACAAGTATGCTAAATCCGTAAACTAGTATGAATGTTTGAAGGAAAATAGAAATGATAAAAGAGTAGAGACACGGGGCTGCGGACGTCAACAACTACCTCGTAGTCTCCGAACGCTCGCCTGAAACTGGAGGAATCAGCACTCTAGAGCAGTTACCAGCTACGCCTGAATCTACACACAAGATGCAGAGAGTAAAGTGAGTACTCCAACTCAGTGAGTAACAAATGTAAATAACGATTAAAAGTAAGAAAACACGTAAGGCACACTGCATTCTATAATGCAGCAGTAAAAATCATTTAAAAGTAGTAAACCAGTGAAAAATAAAGTAAAACTCCTTTTAAAAAATAAACAAGTAATTGACAGGTAATTAAGGTAAAGTAAACAAATAGAAGTTCGCCCCTCGGGCACAATATCAACAAATCCGCCCCTCGGGCAACATCTCAGAACTATACCAGCCCCTCGGGCAATGTCTCAGAACAATACCAGCCCCTCGGTCTACATCTCACATCACAATGGGTACCCGCGCTCACTGGGGGTGTCCAGACTCTTCGAGGGCCCCTTACGGCCCAAACGCAATATCAAGCCATCTCGTGGCATCATAACTAGGCTCTCGGTCTCATATCAATCAAGTCACCTCGTGGCGTACATATCTCAGGCCCTCAGCCTCAAATCATGATCAGTGTTTTCTCATAACATAGGCCTTCAGCCTTACTCAGTCAAAAATTATCACAAGCCCCTCGGGCAGTCGTAAAATAGTGTTTCTCAACCAAACATCATTTTAAAATGTCATTTAAGTCTCAAAACTGGGTAAAAAATGACTGAGTAGTAAAACAGAGAAAAATAACATGACTGAGTTCAAGTATAAGTCAAAACGGTTAGGAAATATCAATAAATAGCCCTGAAGGGTTCAAATAGTTGGCACTAGGCTCAAATATGGCAATCAGCCCAAATAATGAGGATAGCAAATAGGTTTCAATCAAATACGCGGTAAAATCATCAGTCAGGACAGATCAAGTCACAATCCCCAATAGTGCATGACCCCACGCTTGTCATCAAGCGTGTGCCTCACCTCAATATAGCACTACGATGTGCAGTCCGGGGTTTCAAACTCTCAAAACATCATTTACAATCATTACTCACCTCGGACCGGCTAAATATCTAGCTCGCGTTGCCTTTGCCCCTCAAATAGGCCTCCACGTAAGTCGAATCTATCCAAAATCAGAACGAGGACGTCAAAATATTCTAAGGGAACCAAGCCCAAGCGAAAAAAATCAATAAAGGGCACAAATCCCAAAATTACCAAAACCCAACCCCCTGGCCCACGTCTCAGAATTCAGAAATTTTTACACCAATAGATTCCTTATCTCCCCACGAGTCTATGCATATCAAGAACACTAAAATCGAAGTCCAAATGACCCCTCAAATCCTCCTTTAAAGGCCTCTTAAACTCGACCCATAATCCTCCATTTTAGCCCTTTAATTCCTTTAATTACAACCTTAATCCATCAAATACTACCATAGAAATGTGTTTTAGGTCCAAAAATCCTTGCCTTAGCGAAGTTCCCTTGAAATCTCCCTTCCAAATCGTCCAAAAGCTCTCAAGCCGAAGTCAAAAATGATGAAAACCTTCAAATATCGCGAAGGAAAGCTTATATATATTCTGTCTAGGGGTGCTCGTATCTGCGATACCGCATTTGCAGTCCACCCTCCGCTTCTGTGAAAATCACTTAAGGGACCAAATATCGCATCTGCGGTCGACTCGCCGCATCTGTGACTCTGCAGGTGCGGTCCCTCTACCACATCTGCGGTTCCTAGCTCCTCCCCTCAAATCCATATCTGCGGCCTTTCCATCGCATATGCGACGCCGCACCTACAGTCCCAAAACCGCAGGTGCGAAAACACCAGAAGCAGCAAAACTTCAGCAACTGCAATAACATCTCAACACCTCCGTTAACCATCCGAAATCACCTCGAGGCCCCCGGGACCTCAACCCAAAGCACAAACATAACCCAATACCTTATTCAAACTTGTTTCAATCATCAAAACACTTCAAACAACACCAACTCAACCAAAACACCTCGGATTCAAGCCTAAGTTTTCTAAAATCTTCTGAAATCTTCTTTTGATCAAAAACCCAACCAAACCACATCCAAATGACCTGAAATTTTACACACTCATCCCAAATGACACAACAAAACTACTGCAATTCCGACCCCTATATCAAAATCTCGCCTATCAACTGGAAATCGCCAAAATATCAACTTTGCCAATTCAAGCCTAATTCTACTCCGAATCTCAAAAACTCATTCCGATCACGCTCCTAATCCAAAAATCACCTCCCAAAGCTAACCGGACCATCGGAAATCACATCCGAGCCCTCTAACACATAAGTCAACACCCGGTTGACTTTTCCAACTTAAACTCCCTTAAAAGAGACTAAGTATCTCAAACTTTATCAAACTCATTCCGGACTCGATCCGACCAACCCGATACCACAAAACATGGATGAACAAAGCATAAAGAAGCAGAAATGGGGGAAACAGAGCGGTAACTCATGAGACGACTGGCCGGGTCGTCACAAATTCGAAAGAGTTGAGCTCTCATTGACTCCACATTCAAGTGATCAAGTCTTTGCTTCTCGGGTCCGTAGCACCAGCAGGAGCTACTAGCCATTTTGATCGTAGCACCAGCAGGAGCTACTGGCCATTTTATCTCTCTGATCATTAATCTTATGTCCTCTCTTAGGCTCGAAAACTTCATAATTATCATAGTAGCCATCAAGATTATCACAATCACCAATTTCATCGGTCATTGTAGGTATCACTAAGAGTAGTATGAATGAGATTGTGGAGTATTACTTTCTTGCACCTTTCCATGTTGTGATCCACTTCTCAACTTTCTACTATATTTCCTCCTCAAGTATGATTCATTAGGATCAGCAAACACTGTAAAGTCATAAGTTGAAATTCTTTCCTCTACTACTTTGTATGACATATTTTACAATTCCACTCATTACTTTTCTTGAACCCGCA
Source organism: Nicotiana tabacum (assembly GCF_000715075.1). Classification (NCBI taxonomy): domain Eukaryota; kingdom Viridiplantae; phylum Streptophyta; class Magnoliopsida; order Solanales; family Solanaceae; genus Nicotiana; species Nicotiana tabacum. The sequence goes on from NC_134085.1 coordinate 182,485,283, forward strand.
AAAAGCAATTTGGAACAAAAAAAGTAGATAAGTGGATAAAAAAGTGGATAAAAGGACCCCGCAAGCACTCTCTTCACTGCGTACATATTACCCTCCCCAGACCCCACTTGTGGGATTATAATGGGTCGTTGTTGTTGTTGTTGTTGTTTCTTTTTAAACCCTTGCCCATTCAAATACCGCCACATAAATTCGGACGGAGCATGCAATCTGGATAGGTAGGTAACATACAATTAGTCAATGAAAAGAGAAGGTAAAAGGCACACAAGGAATATACTTAAATAAGTATGAACGAATACTTACCGTATCTAGCAAGAAGTATAAGATCTATTGTTTGGAATTGATTAGGGAAAATCTATTGATTAGATTCAAAAAGGTATAACATCTAGAAACAATCCAAAACTAATTCTAACTCAAAAACACATGCAAAAGCAACTTGCGGTTGCAGGGTAAAAGAAAAATGCATTTGCATTTATTAGTGATGCATTCATACCCCAAGTGGACTTTTGAAATTTGAGGACTTAGGAAAAAAACCTTTAATATAAAATTTGCAGAAAAACCTTTTCCTCGAAATATTTTCTGCAATATTCTTCAACCTAAACTTTGATTTTGATTACTTCCATTTAAAAACTAGGTTTACCACCACCATATTTCAACGACCAACAAATATAAATGAAATTCATGGTTTTTGGGCCCTACTGATCTTGGTTTTTCATTATAAATAAAAAAAGACAAAGGGTGTGATATAGACAGGTTAGGACTTTTCATGTGAAATGAATTTTGAATGATAACTTACAATAATGTCGAAAATCTTACTTATTCACTGATTAGGAAGTCAATTTGATTGAAAGCTTGATTAATCTTCATTTTGCCTCTCTTTAAGTATTTGCTTAAGCAGGAAAATTAGAGTGTGGCAGAAGGTCGATAATAGGGGAATTCACTTCCCGGAGATTTCTACCTTTTCTTCCAATTACAGAAGTTATTTGATTGTCCTCTTTCTTTTGGGACTAAATAGCATACATACTTGATAGAAAGATAGTAAATGAAAAAGTTGTAATGTTAACGCCTTCATCTCATCTAAAATTAGATTATTTGAACTTGACATGCAATTGTTAAGTGTCTTTCGTAAGTATTTCCATACTTTGATTTCAATTAAATAGTTTAATGATAGGGGGTAATGGAAGATGTCGAGAAGTTTGTGGTTAAAATTAGTGGACGGAACACAAAATTGTGAACCAATAAGAGATATGATATATTGACAAGTTGAGGATTACCGAAATTTTATGTGAAGACACAAGTAAGCTATTAAAATGAAAATTGTCATATTTACAAGAACTTGCTGGAGACGAAAACACGGAGACGAACATTTAAAATAGACCGCCCTAGAATTTCATATCTAGAGAGGTAATGAGTAGAGAGGCCCTCCTCGATTGAGAAAATGGAGTAGGTTAGATTCTGAAGGAGATAAGGCCATATAGATTCCATATGGCTTTCTATAAGCATTGCTGATGATCAGAGATGATGTGATCGAGGATGTTAATTTTTTTTCACCAGCTAGGGAAGTTTGTAAAGAGTTTCTACACTTCTTACGTTGATGTAAAAAAGTTAGGAGCCGAAGGATTTAGTCCTTTAAGCTAGGTGAAAGTATCTACAAGTCATTTTGAAACTTCTGACAGAGACATTAGAAAAGATAATTTGTAGGTTAGTGGTTGATATGCATATGGCTTTTGTCAAAGGACGATAAATCATGGACACTGTGCTCATTGCAAATAAATGCCCAAACAGTAGAGAAAGCCGGGAGAAGTTGGCATCATGTGTAAGTTGGACATATAGAAAACCTAGCGATCATGTTAGTTGGTCCTTCTTGTTGAGTTTAACTGATTAACAAGAGATGACTTTTTGGAAAAAATGGGTGAAATGGATAAGATTTTGTATTTCCGTATTGAGGTTCTCAATGATAATAAATGGTACCTTAGATGATTTTCCCTTCGTAGAGAGGGTTGAGACTAGGGGACTCTTTGTCACCTTTCCCCCTTTTTAGGTAAGGTAACTTTTTTTTAAGAAACTTCAAAAAAGTGCCATGGGGGTACCTTCAAAGTACAAGCAAAACGTCATAGGATAGCAATTACTAATAAAGCTTCTACATTTCCATAAAATCTAATAACTGCACCAAGTCTTCTACTACCCTTCCCTTACACAAAAAATATAGAGATTCTGCAAGCAACTATTTTTAGCATAGGAATCTGGGTCCTCTTATCTTCAAAGCATATTTTGTTCCCAATCAGATGGTTCACATGATGCATAAGGGAATGGTTATCCATATCTTTTTCTTTCTTTTACTTACCGATTGGCCCAGCCAACTTTGCACCAGACTTCTAAAACTAACTCTATTTGACATTACCCATTTCACACCATAGATATTAAGGAATCGATCCCAGATCTGTCTAGTCTGTCGGCAATGAGGAAACAAATGATTTACAGACTCCTGATTGTCAACATCTTCTTTGATATGTAGAGACTAGCTGAATATCTCGGAATGCCTTTAGGGGAAAATACAATGTTGTTTCTTTTTGGCAAAGCATCATTGAATGATTTGAGATCTTATAGGCTAGAAGAGAGACAGTATCCATCATTTGGAGGAGAGTGACATTGATCAGTAGTGTACTTGATTCACTCCCACCTACTTGAAGTCTCTATTCCTATTTCAGGTGCCTCTCAGTCACTCGTGACTCACCTCCTACCATTCAGCGCTCATACTTAGCACTCACGCTCAATAGGTACCATATAGTAACCGCTGCGGCATGCAGCCTGATCCATATATATAGTCGACTACGCTCACTGGGAGTGTACAAACTCTAGAGGGGCTCCTACAGCCCAAGCGTTATATCGCTGCGACGCGCAGTCTATATACATATATATATATATATATATATATGTATATATATATATATGTATATATATATATATATATATACGGCATACAGACCGATCCATAAATATATAATCCTCACAACCAGGCCCTCGGTCTCTCTTAGTCATTAACCTCACAATCAGACTCTCAGTCTATCTCAGTCATCAACCACACAATCAGACCCTCGGTCTATCTCAGTCATCAACCTCACAGTCAGACCTTCGGTCTATCTCAGTCATCAACTCACAATCACTCGGACCATCAGTAAAACAGGGAACCCAGCCCAAACAGTTTTCACATTTTTAAGAAATATAGTGATAAAACCAGATTTAAACAATAACCAGGTAAAAACATGACTGAGGATATGCTTTCAAAACAAATAGAGTGAGGAAAAATAGTAAAAATGCCCTTAAGGGTCTCAACAGGTCGGCACAAGGCCCCAAATATAGCATACAACCCAAAATATAATATCAATCTCTAGAACATGGAATATCATAAGGTTTCAAATCAAATACGCGATTTAACAATCGTACAGGACGGACCAAGTCACAATCCCCAACGGTTCACAACTCCACGCTCGCCATCTAGCGTGTGCGTTACCTCAAAATAACACAATGATGTGTAATCTGGGGTTTTAAACCCTCAGGACAGTATTTATAATCATTACTTACCTCGATCAGGTCCAAACTCTAGCCCGCGATGCCTCGCCTACACGAATTGACCTCCGAATGCTCCAAATCTAGCCACAATCAGTACATAATCATTAAAATATGCTAAGGGAGCGAAGCCCACTCGAAAATATCCAATTTAACATCAAAATTCCAAAATTGCTCAAACCCGGCCCCCGGGCCCACGCTTCGAAATCCGACGAAACTCACAAAATCCGATAACCCATTCAACCACGAGTCCAATATACCAAAATAACTAAATTCCGATAACAATTCGGGCTCTAAATCTTCAAATCCCTATGTCCAAATCCCCAATTTACACCTCAAAAACATGTAATCTAGTCGGATTATTCGATGATAATTCAATATTATGGAGTAGAAATGATCACAAGTGACTTACCTCAACATTTCCCATGATTTCTTGCTCAAAAATCGCCTCAAGCCATGTTCTTTCACCAAAAAACGTCAAAATGAGCTAAAAACGTAACAGCTTTAATAAATCCAATTCTGGTCGCTAAAGGCTTAATTCTCGTCGCTAAAAGGTCCAATCTGGTCGCTAAAAGGTGCACACCAAATCTGATGCACCAGCAGTGTTTAATTTCACTAAAAAGGCTCTAACTCCATCATACAAACTCAAAATTCGATGATTCTTGTTCCTATGAGTCACAAATAATGATAAAAACATAGTCCTTCAATAGAAACTCAATTCGGAGCTCGTTTGCTCAATGCGATATCCATTTCGCTCATTAAACAATTAACTCATGATTCGCGTCAAAAACCCAATCGTGACTTGATAAAATTAGACCAAACTTTCCAGATCACTCCTATAATTCATTATCAAAATTCCGGAAGTCTCAAAATCAAATTTCGATCTCTAGAACTAAAAATGGACCTTTGGATTATTACATGCTTATGCTCAAAATGCCAAAATCTTCCAAAAACTCTTCCAAACGATATTCGAGCCTCATGGGACCTCGACCAAACATTCCAACACACCCCATAACATAATTCAAACTCGTTCCAACCTTCGGAACGCTCAAAACAACATCAAAACATCAAATCACCCTCGGATTCAAGTCTAAGAATTCCAAAACTTCCGAATTCCGAATCGATCAAAAAGTCTATCAAACCTCGTCCAAATGACCTGAAATTTTGCACACACATCACAAATGACACAACAGACCTACTCCCATTTCTAGAATTCCATTCTGACCCCAATATCAAAATTTTCACTGCCGACCGGAAAATGCCAAATTTCTAATTTTGCCAATTCGAGTCTAAATCTACCACGGGCCTCCAAAATACATTCCGGACACGCTCCCAAGTCCGAAATACCTAATGGAGCTAACCAAATCATAAAAATCTAAATCCGAGATCGAATACTAAAAAGTTAAAACTTGGTCAAACCTTTCAAATTTCATGCTTCAACTGAGAACTATTCTTCCAAATTCATTTCAATTACCCTGAAAACCAAAACCAACGATTTACATAAGTCATAATACATCACACGGGGCAAGCCATGCCCGAGAACTGGCGAGCAAAGTGCAAAAGCTCAAAACGACCGGTCGGGTCGTTACATCCTCCCCTACTCAAACATACGTTCGTCCTCGAACGTGTCCAAAGTTGTTCTAAAAGCCAACCAATCGCTGAATAACCTTACCATGCCTATACCCAGGGTGATCCCATGTCACCCTATCTCATATAGGTCTGATAACATAATGAAACTGCATTTTTCACATTCCAACCTAGCCCATAAGCCTTAAAACCACATTTCCATTTCGGACATCATTCACAAGATCAGAATCTCACATCTATATTCTGAATAAGCCTCAACCAACTGTAACAAACCATAACTGCAAGCTCGGATGCAATTCCATGATAAACCATGTAACTCAAATGCTGCTAGCGATAACTTCTATTCACAGCAGCTGCACATAGCACCCGAATACCGATAGAAAAAATCTTATCAACTAAAGTCTCATCCCAACACTTTCATATACTGCCAATGATCCCTAAAACACACGGTAAGCCATAACATTTCCCAGTTCAACCATTCATGAAACTTCTTCCTTGGCAAATACCATAGCAAATTTTCTGAGCAGAACCTCGATATTATCCTTCCAACATGTTGAAATCGAATCTGTTCGTATTTATTAATGACCCCAACGATCTCCTCTAATCCAAAACTACTCTGGTGACATGACACATCAATACAGGCCTAAGCCGCAACTTGCACAATACGCGCACCAATAAGCAACGGTCCGAACATACTCAAATCATGAAAACGGCTCAAATAAAAGAGTTGTACCTCAAGCTTGCCAGTACCACTAGAACACAAGGCTGAGAACCCATCTCACATCATAGGAACAGAACACACGAATATAACCCGCAAGGTCATACCTCCACATAACTTCGCTGCAATGCGCGACCCTACCCAAACACTGCTCCACATGAAACACCTGCTCGAAATTGACGACCACGCGCAATTGATGTCTAGAACCAAAGTAAATCATCATAACCATGGTGAAGCAAATACATAACACCGCACAACCTGAAGGACATAACCGATGCGCCATCCTCCAAGCAATATCCAATACTCCTCCGCTCGACTCCCACTATGAGACCCCAATAGAACCGCACCATATGTGCCTATAACCAACAAATCATAACACCTCGCAACATAGAAAGGTGACTTATAGACCTCCCCATATTACTAATAAGATTAATAACAATCGAATCAACACATCCCTCAACAATACAATTTGGGGTCAACAAAGTCGTCCCGATGGAGAACACGCATCCATATAAGTCTATTAATGAACCATACACCAACTCAAGTCACTCACAACAAATAAATAACCCTCTGAAGGTTCACAATGACTGAATTATAGCACATACTATCATCTGACTAACTTACTCACATCTTTACCATCCTCAACCACGAGCTAACCTACTTATGAGAACTTCCAGTCTCCAAGTCCATAAAACACATGAATTACCATATCTGATCCCAATTTTGCCGCTCAAATATACAACATACCTCTAATACTCAATCATCCCATGAGAGGTACACCTAAAATTCTTCTGTGCCACCTAGCAAACTCGTATATCATCAGTCGATAAGACAAGATGGTGCCGCAATATCAATAAAGCATCCATAACTCAAACACATCGCCCTTTCTGAAATGTATACCCTCATCAAGCCACACCAATCAGCAGTACCTTTTCCTTAATCATCTGAAATTGCCCGTGCTGCCTAAGAATTTTATGTCCTTCCTTTCAGAACTGAACTGTAACCTTACTCACGCAATTCTCCATCCTCCATAACATATCGCATGTGCCATACCATCCTAGGATATCACGAGAACTTCATATCCCTTCCGAGCCACAAGCAACTATGTACTCAACTAACCAAGAACTTTCCATTGATCCCATCTAAAAGAAAAACACTATACATCCCATGCTCCTCATGCTCATAGAAAATATACATCTCTAACCATGGCAGAAAGCCATCAAGAACTCTCTGAATTTCATTTGCACAAACTAAACCGCCAAGATTGAATCCTTCTAACTCAACCAAGCTATGCAGGCCACTAAAACCCAAGAGCATTGTTGCTAAACACTTGTATAAACTCATTACCTCATAGACATCCAAAGAACTAACCATATCCTTACCACACCGATCCGGGCCACTACCAAGCTATCCCATCTATCCGAGTTCCCTTCTGACTTACCTTCAACTTGATACTCTTTCTTGCTACAATATCACAATTTCTCAACCCAGACTTACCACACGAGACCCAAGCATAAAACCACACCATCTAAGACTCATAAACCGCTGAATACTCTCTTAAATATCCCTAAAAGCAACACCTTCAAAATACTTTACTCTAAAGAGACTTCCTACGAATCTAAACCTGTTACCTTTACCTTCCTGATACTGATACATAGAATCCCACAATTTATTAAAAATACCACAAGTCTTGACATCTTCCAATGAAAACTCAATTTCTAACCACATATGCAACTTTAAAATACCCAATTGTTATATGCAGAATCTTGAACACATTAGAACCATTCTTGCAAGTCATCCACTCTACTCAAACCGCAATTAGCCCGATCAAAAGAACCGAACAACCTGTGCCTCATTAGCACTTCAGACACTGCAGAATGCAACCTCATCCCAATACAACCAAGCAACTTCCTGCTCTATGCACCGAGCATCTTTTACCAACAACAACTCAAGACATTCTGAGATTCTGTTACACCTATGAAGCATGACATAACCTTTGTCAAAATTTTCCTTTACTCGAGACATCCTCGGTCTCAATCTCCATAAGCCATAACTGATTCACCAGTACGCCTCAAACTGGAACTAACATAGCACATAACCGTGCAATAGCCTAATCAATAGCAGACTCCCCTACTTGGCTCGAAGCCATAGACCAAAACACACACAATAACTCATAACGCATATACCCTATTGCTGCCATAATACCATAGTGAGATTAAACTCAATCCTTCATAAGCTCGTGAAACACAGACCATCTGGTACTTTAAATCTTCTGTAAATCTAGCATTCATCCTCGCAACAGTCAAGCCCACTCTCTTAGACGACCCAAATTTAAATTATAACACATGTTTTTCACTTGTAAATAAGATCTTCTAACAGACAACATAAGGATCACACAACCTCAGAACACTCCGTAGGAGATAACCCACCTGCTTTGCCTCCAACTAACATTTCCGTATACCTTCCACCGTCATAAACATTATGCAGTCACTTAGTCTTCCTTAGTCTGAACTCATACCGCATCATGAAATTTTTTTTTACTTCACTCCCATAAGGAAACATGGAAAGATTCTTCACACACCCATAACTCGGGGCTATACCTCGAATCAAGATGGAAATCAAGCACCTAATAGTTCTTCTATACTCCAGCAGACCTTTCTCATCGCTTCCAAATCATATGAATATATCTCGCAGTCACATCATACTCGTCATGTAACTATCCAGTCATCACTTCCCTTAATAGGGACACAACAGTACATATAGATCCAGAAACACGCGCTCACGCAATCAACACCTCGATGCTCAAGCTATAGGCAAAAATCCGGCCTCAAGTATTCCAGACTGGCCCAACATCAACACACAGAGATCACATCTCGCCCCTCAATCAGGGAATCACAAGACATCGATGCAAATCTGATACTAAGCGCTCATGCACGCACACAAACGCGTGGAAGGAATTCAAAGAGTTACATTTCAAGATGAATCAAAGGACGCACGATAAGAATTCAAGAATGTAAAGTTTTGTTAAAGGTTCTGCAGCCTCTCTAGGATAAATACAAACGTCTCTGTACCGATCTACGAGACTCTACTAAACCTGCTCATGACTCGTGAGACCTATGTAACCTAGGCTCTGATACCAACTTGTCACGACCCCAAACTGAACTCGGTCGTGATGGCGCCTCTCGTGAAGACAAAGCCAGCCGACACAATTCCCCAAGTCACCCATTTTCCATTAAAAGTTGTTTTTATACCATTTATAAACCATTAATCTCATAATGAACATTTAAAAGAAAAATGCGAAATAATTACACAAGCCCAACATCGGGGTGTCACTAGTCATGAGCATCTACCAAGGTCTGAATACAACAAAAATAGTAAAATGTACTAAGTACAGAAATGAAAATGAGAGGAAGGAAGCGGTGCTGCGAACGTCGTGCAACCACCTTGCTAACTCTAATGACTCCGCGTCTGAGCAACCAACACCCGCTACTGGGTTCCGAAATACCTGAATCTGCACACGAGGTGCAGGGAGTAATGTGAGTACTCTAACCTAGTAAGTAATAAGAGTAAATAAAGACTGAGTAGTAGGAAATAATGAATCCACATTTATGTTAAACTCAATAAGTACACAGGCTGCTAAATTATAATACGAGTCAATCGCCTCTTTTAAAATCTAGCTTTTGGTAAAAATCATTTAAAATGCCTTCCGACAAATTCAGTAGGGGTTCAATACCATTTTTAATAAAAGAGTTGAAAATCATAATCGTCCCCTCGGGCAAAACATAGTTCGTAAACAGCCCCTCGAGCAAAATAGGAGTCATACACACCTCCTAACAAGAAAATCTCAGTGGAAATAACAAAAGCCAAATCAGTGATTAAGTTCTGAAAATCTCATAAACCCCAGCTTAAATGAAAGTTGTTTAAAAATATTTATCTAACATTTTCGACAGAGGCTCAGTATAAAGATGAGTGAAAACAGTCATTAAATCAACATATTCGATAGAAACTCACTCTAAAGAGAAGTGAAAATCAATAAGTTCATAATCAGGCCCCTCAGGCAAACATCACTCATGTGCATATATATATCTATCGCCCCTCGAGCTAGCCTCTCAGTCACTCGTGACTCAACTCTCACCATTCAGCATTCACGCTTAATAGGTACCATATAGTAACCGTTGCGGCATGCAACCCGATCCATATATCACTGCGGTGTGCAACCCGATCCATATATATAGTCGACTACGCTCACTGGGGGTGTGCAGACTCCGGAGGGGCTACTACAGCCCAAGCGCTATATCGCTGCGGCATGCAGCCCGATCCATATACATATATATATTGTTGCGGCGTGCAGCCCGATCCATAGATATATAATCCTCACAACCAGGCCCTCGGCCTCTCTCAGTCATCAACCTCACAATCAGACTCTCAGTCTATCTCAGTCATCAACCTCACAATCAAACCCTCGGTCTATCTCAGTCATCAACCTCACAATCAGACCCTCAGTCTATCTCAATCTATCTCAGTCATCTACTCACGATCACTCGAACCATCAGTAAAATAAGGAACCCAACCCAAACAGTTTTCACATTTTTAAGAAATATAGTGATAAAACCAGATTTAAACAATAACCAGGTAAAAACATGACTAAGGATATACTTTCAAAACAAATAGAGTTAGGAAAAATAGTAAAATGCCCTTAAGGGTCACAATAGGTTGGCACAAGCCCCAAACATGGCATACAACCCAAAATATAATATCAATCTCTAGAACATGGAATATCATAAGGTTTCAAATTAAATATGTGATTTAACAATCGTACGAGACGGACCAAGTCACAATCCCCAACGGTGCACAACTCCATGTTCGTCATCTAGCGTGTACATCACCTCAATATAACACAACGATGTGTAATCCAGGGTTTCAAACCCTCATGACAGTATTTACAATCATTACTTACCTCGATCAGGTCCAAACTCTAGCCCGCGATGCCTCGCCCGTACGAATCGACCTCTAGATGCTCCAAATCTAACCACAATCACTACATAATCATTAAAATATGCTAAGGGAGCGAAGCCCACTCGAAAATATCCAATTTAACATCAAAATTCCGAAATTACTCAAACCCGGCCCCCGAGCCCACGCTTCGAAATCCGACGAAACTCACAAAATCTGACAACCCATTCAACCACGAGTCCAACATACCAAAAAATCTTCAAATCTTATTTTCAAATCCCTAGGTCCAAATCCCCAATTTACACCTCAAAAACATGTAATCTAGTCGGATTATTCGATGATAATTCAATATTATGGAGTAGAAATGATCACAAGTGACTTACCTCAATATTTCCCATGATTTCTTGCTCAAAAATCGCCCCAAGTCGTGTTCTTTCACCAAAAAAAATGTCAAAATAAGCTAAAAATGTAATAGCTTTAATAAATCCAATTCGGGTCGCTAAAGGCTTAATTCTCGTCACTAAAAGGTCCAACCTGGTCGCTAAAAGGTGCACACCAGATCTGGTGCATCAGCAGTCTTTAATTTCACTAAAAAGGCTCTAACTCCATAATACGAACTTAGAATTCAATGATTCTTGTTCCTATGAGTCACAAATAATGATACGAACATAGTCCTTCAATCGAAACTTAATTTGAAGCTCGTTTGCTCAGTGCGATATCCATTTCGCTCGTTAAACAATTAACTCATGATTCGCGTCAAAAACCCAATCGTGACTTGAAGAAATTAGACCAAACTTTCCAGATCACTCTTATAATTCATTATCAAAATTCGGAAAGTCTCAAAATTAAATTTCGATCTCTAGAACTAAAAATGGACCTTTGGATCATTACATGTTTCTGCTCAAAACGCCAAAATCTTCCAAAAACTCTTCCAAAACATATCCGAGCCTCATGGGACCCTGACCAAACATTTCAACACACCCCATAACATAATTAAAACTTTTTCCATCCTTCGAAATGCTCAAAACAACATCAAGTCACCCTCGGATTCAAGCCTAAGAATTCCAAAACTTCCAAATTCCGAATTCGATCAAAAAGTTTATCAAACCTCGTCCGAATGACCTGAAATTTTGCACACATATCACAAATGACACAACGGACCTACTCCCATTTCTGAAATTCCATTCCGATCCCTATATAAAAATTTCCACTGCTGACAGGAAATTACCAAATTTCCAATTTCGCCAATTCGAGCCTAAATCTACCACGGACCTCCAAAATACATTTCGGATGCGCTCCCAAGTCCAAAATCACCTAACAGAGCTAACCAAATCATAGAAATTCAAATACGAGATCGAATACTAAAAAGTCAAAACTTGGTCAAACCTTTCAAATTTTATGCTTCAACTGAGAACTATTCTTCCAAATTCATTACGATTACCTTGAAAACCAAAACCAACGATTTATATAAGTTATAATACATCACACGGGGCAAGCCATGCCTGAGAACTGGCGAGCAAATTGCAAAAGCTCAAAATGACCGGTCGGGTCGTTACAATTTTGGTGTAATCAGATCCATACAATGATACCGACACCATTATTGATGTTTTAGATTTAATATAGAGAGTGTTAGTGATATTTAGAGACTCTTGTATATATGGTTTCAGTACTACCTAAATACTATTTCGCTACATATGAAATATAGAATAGTTACCAGTTTTAAAAAAAAGAACATGTACATTTGGGTAGAGAAAAGGCAGACTCACTCACATGATAAGGACAATGCAGTGGGGTTTTCTTAGTTGGGTCATGCTGTAAGTGGTGAAATAATGGGGTAAATAGCTTTCGTCAATTACCATAGAAGGCGATTTGGAAATCAATTGCTCCATATAGAGTAGCAGGTTTTTTTGTCGGTAGCATCCTATGAAACATGTCTCGCCTAAAAAAACTAATCGATAAAGGAAATGGCCATGTCTAATAGGTATTTCTTGTGTTTTGGAGAAAAGGAGATCAATAACCACCTGTTCCTACATCGGAGTGTGGCAAGACAGTTATGGGTGCTTTCTTTCCATCAATTTTAAGATAGCACTAGGTTATGCCTTTGTCAATACAAGCGTATTGGTTTGCTACAGGAGTTTCAGTGTTTCTAAACCACTAAGAACATACTGGAAAGCAATTCCAGTATGAGTTTGTTAGGTACTTTAGAATGAGAGAAACTCAAGATGTTTTGCAGGCAGAAGCAACTCAATGTAGAACCTCAAGTATATGTGTTTAGGATTTTTTTGATGGTGGTGTTGTAGGGTCCAGCTCGTGTGCACCTTGACTATTCTATCTGGTACCTGCTACCTCTAGCACACGTATCGTATAACTCTACCCATTAATGTTTTGACAAATGGGAAGAAATCACTTGGTGTTTTTTTTCACTGGGATTTGGACCTGAAACCTCATGGTTGTCATCCTACTTCATTACCTAATAGGACATACCCTTGGGTTAGATGTCTACGTTTGATGAAAACAGCATGAATGTCTTTATTAGCTCATTACAGGAGTAACTTTGTATAGGGGAGCCCTTCCTTTTTGTTTTTGTACAGCAGGGCCTCTCATTTTGTAATGTCCAGCACTAGCTTAGTACGTGGCTATTTCTATTATTAAAAGCTTAATATATTGATCATAAGGAAAGATGGTGGCATCTGAGTGTAGTATTCAGTTTGCTACAGCAAAATAACCACAAGCTTGGTAAGTCCTCTCAGGACTAGGGCCACTTAGATTTTTTTTTTAACTGTATGGTTAGATGATTGAGGATAAAACTTAGGCTACTTCCTTTTTCCTAATTTTATCTCACTACAGAATATCTATTATGTTCATATTTAGTGTAGCTATTTTTGGTTTAATGTTTTATGTTAAGCTTGTATTTCCTACATTAACCTTAGTATGTTTTCTCATAGTAAAGGTTAACACTTTGATTGTCTGTACGTTTAATTTCTATATTCTTTTGTGGACTTCTTAAAAAATCTTTTGGTTTTTGCAGATAGTCGGGCTGGAAACTCATTCACATCATACATTACTGCAAAGGTTGTATTATATATTTGTTGAAGGCGCTGACTGGACCCGTTGGGCTCTTTCTTTTTTACAAATTTCTTTGGATTCATTGTGCTATTTAGTCGTGTACCCATTGGCTTTTATTCTTCCTCTAATACTTTTTTCTTGATTTCCTTCTTCAGGTCCTTGACAACATCCAGTTGTCCATCAAAATGTTCATATTCTTTATCGTGACATGCTGGCCTCTTCGGTATAGTTCCACCCAATTGTATTTGAGATTGTTTATTTTCCTTGTGCACTCATTTTGCTTTCCGTTCGAAGTAGTGAGCTTGTTGGGCTATTCTTTTGGTCCTTAACTTTCAAAATTTTGCAATCCTTCAATGCTAGTTTTTCTCTGGGTTCCTCCCTTATCTTATTGTGCTTTATGTCCCTTGTTTGTCAAATGCACCTAATATCTGGGACATAAATTTGGCCATAAAAGGAGTTACTAAAAATAAAAGAGTTGGGAAGACACATCTATGAGTTTCTCAAGGAAAGAAGCCTTTTATGTGCTTTCAATGTGAGGTCGACTTTAATTAAGGGAGATGATTTACAGCTTATGTCAAAGAACTAGCTAGATTTTATAGGCAGATGTGTGATGTGAATTCTAACCTTATATTTAATTAGGGAATTCTTTTTGCATGTTATAATGTTTATTGATCCCTTTTTGTATGTTTTTAACATTGCGAAATTCCAGTCCAGAGTTATAGATCTCTTCTTTGCATGTCATTCTGCCTACTAGTTCTCTTATCTCTACAACTCTTGCCCTGAACAAATGTGGTCTTTCAAGGCTTTTAAATAAGTCATTGAAGGAACTCAGTCATAATCGATAAATGGTAGGTTTTAAATAAGTTATTTAAAAGTCTTTCAAGGCTTTTAAATAAGTCATTTCTTGATGAGTTAAGTTTGATTACTGCTCAATAAAAAAGAGTCAGATCCTATAGTTCCTTCTCTCCTTGCTATAGAGCTTTTTCCTTGTCTATTTCTTCTCCGTCTATGACCCAAAATTGGAGTGAATCTTTTGTCGATCCTAAACGGAAGAAAGCTATAATTAAAGAAATGAAGGCCGCGCAAAAAAATAAGACTTGGGAACTTGTCACTTCACCACCGGATGAGAAGTTGGTTTGCTGCAAATGAGTCTTCACTATGAAACACAAAGCTGGTGGCTAGATTCAAAGATTCAAAGCAAGATTTTTGGCTAAGGATCCATTCAGAATTATAAAGTGGACTATCAATAAACATTTCCTTGTTGATAAAATGAACTCAGTTAGAATTCATTTGTCTTGTGCAGCTAATATTGATTAGGACTTACAATAGTTTGATGTGAAGAATGCATTTCTTCCTACAGACTTAGAAGAAGAGGTGTGTATGAAAATTCTTTCTGGATTTGATACGAAACAAAATCATGGAAAGTATATAGACCGAAGAAAGCCTTATACGAATTGAAGCAAAACACTAAAACTTGGCTTGACAGATTTTGCAAAGAAATGATCTACTTTGGTCACCCACAAAGCAATGCTAATCGTACTCTCTTCATAAGACAATCAAAGCAGTAAAGTCACTCTTCTCATAGTTTATGTTTATGACATTGTAATTATGGGAGATGATAAAGATGAGATTATTTGCTTGAAGAAGTTATATGCACAAAAGTTAAGATCAAATATCTTTGGAAATTACAGTACTTCTTGGGAATTGAGGTTGTCGGATAAAAAAATGAATCTTTATTTCTCAAAGAATGTATATTGTAGATCTCTTGAAAGAAATTGATATGACAGGTTGCAAACCAGTAGAATCAACTATTAAAAGCAATCACAAGTTACAAACATGAGTTGAAGAGTTTATTGAAAAGGAGATATATAAGAGGTTAGTTTTTGTTTTTTGTTTTTTTAAGAAGGTAATGTAGTTGTGTATTAATAATAACAACACAAAGGGTGTGTAGTTCTCCATGTTTACAAGGAATAAGAGAGGAAAAACAACTCTTTATCCTTTATCTTCTCACAAGGATTTTAGTACATCAAAAATAGATTCAGGATATTCTCCATATTCTTGCTTACACCAAAAATAAAACAGGACCAAACATTCATTTTCAGTTTCTGGATGTTAGTGGACTTATATTAAAAGCATGTTTTATTTCTTGCATCCCAGATTGTCCACCAAATACAAGCAGGGACAATCCTTCATCTATCTTTATAACTAAAAGAGATGCTCCCTCTATTCCAACAAGCTAGAACCTCAAGTATTCTCCTCAGCATAGCCCACCTGATACACCTCAAGTTGATGAATATCCTTCATCACTGAGTAGTCTAGTTGCAATGTAAAAGAGATGAGTGATTGTATCTGCCTCTTGACCACCTAAGTAATATCTGGAGAAATTTTGGTAACCTCTCCTGATAAGGTTGTCCCCAGTTTGAACTGCTTTTTTTGCCAATAACCAAGTAAAGCAAGCAACTTTATATGGAATTTTAGACTCCATATCAGTTTCCATCGCCAACACCCAATTTGGTTGTTTAAAAGGTTGAACTCCTTGTAGGCAACAATGATGATTTAACTGAAAACTCTTCCTTGCCTATACATTGCCACATTATACAGTCTTTACTAGTTGAGGTCCCTTTGAAACTAGGGTAAAGATTTTATTTCACTTTTGAAAGAGCCGATTCCAAGAGTTGTAAGTCTACAACTACATTTACTTTGAGTCTACTTTGAGCCTTCATGCCGACCCTTCTTTCCAACCTTATCCAAAAACCATCCAAATAAAGACCTCCCAATATGCCTTCAAGAAATGCCAAGAGACGCATGCAATGAGCATTTTCACGCGACATAGAACACTGTCAGAATGCTCGTACAAGAAAGCAAAAGAAAAAGAAAAATAGAGAAGAAAAATGAGAGAGTCTTACTAGTGAAAACCTTCACGGGCACTGTAAGGCGACGGTAAGTAGAGATAAATAAATGAGAGAGATTTGTAGGTGAAAATCCCTCGGGACACCACTAGTCGAAAGTAAGTCGTGAAGCTGATGAAAAGGATTGGCACGAACAAGCCCGACTTCAAAGGTCATAAGAATGGTAAAAAGGAAGATTGGATTAGTTTAATAGATTAGGTCGTTGAGTCCAAAATGCATGCCATGATCATTAAGGCTAGTTATTGAAAAACAACTCTTCCTTCTGTCCTTCCGATAGAGGCATTTCTTGTTAATACTTGTTTCTTTGCATCATTGTGTCCTTCACTCTGAGTCAGTCCTTGTCAAAACAAGGAAGAAAAGATTTCAAAATCTGCTACAAGCTTTTCAGTTACATAAAGTAAATTTGGCCAGCACTCAGTTGTTACTGTCAATATACCTTGAGGATTCATGCAAAGGCTTCCCCAAAAGACTCTTGTCAGCCTACTTGGCACAAGCAAAGATAACTTGTGACTCTGACAGACATATTGCTCAGAAAGCAAGAAGCCATTCAAGATGTCAGAAAAGGTCACCTAAGAAAAGATCTCCCATTGAGATAAGGCTGATTGATCCACAAATACAAATGGTACTGGGTGTGAATCAATCAGGGTTATTTGTTCATTCCCTCAGAAAATAAGCATTGGGGCAATTGTTTTAAGAGAATGACTTTCTCAAAAAAAATGAAAATAATTTTTTCTCTAAAACAAAAAAAAACATAAAAATCCTTCTTGTTCATTTTAGACATAGAGTCTCCACTACCTAGTCTTCTTTTCAAACATAGGGTCTCATTCCCTAGTTGATTACGGCATAACCCGATGGCTTTTCCAATATATGGTCTCACTCCCTAGTTGATGTCGGCATAACCCGATGACTTTTCCAACATAGGGTCCCATTCCCTAGTTGATGCCAGCATAACCTGATGATTTTTCCAACATAGGATCTCACTTCTAGTTGATGCCAACATAATTGTAACGACCCCAATTCGCCCTCCGTGAACTATCTGACGGCACCTAGTCTCTATGACTAGGTAAGCCTAACAATGCGAATAAAGAAATAATTTGCGGAAAGAAAATAATATAAAACCGAGATAACAAAATGAAAGAGCTTTTAAGATGCTTCCTGGCATATAACAACACAAGAATCTCAACTTAACACTCCCAAAATCCGGAATCCCATGAATCACAAGCTAAGAGATTACATAAAAAGCTCTAACTCCAGAAATATCTAACAAAAGGAAAATACAGAAGGGCTATACTATTACAGAAAGATAGAAATGGACTCCTCGGTATGCGGACGCGGCAGATATACCTCGAAATCTCTATAGAAGTGCCTCGCCTCAAGGATGATAAGACTGAGTGGAAGTACCTGGGTCTGCACATGAAAAACATGCACAAAAAGGGTATGAGTATGCCACAGCGGTACTCAATAAGTGTCAAGCCTAACCTCGGTCGGGTAGTGACGAGGAAGGTCAGGGCCCTACTGAGGTTAAATAAAATATAAGGTTTAACAGTGTAGAACAAAACAGTATAAATAAGTACAACAGTAAAAGTAACACAGGATAGAAAGAACAGCAACAACTACTACATAGGCAAAGTAAACACAGAAAGAAATAAAGCTCAACACAAAGATAACAACCGGGGATCTCCCATGATACCGTCATGTAGTCCCAAACATAAATATCTAGTGGATCTCTCGGGATACCGTCCTGTAGTCCAACTTATGATGCGAGGGGATCTCCCGAAATACCGATCCGTAGTCCCAAATGTAAATACTCAGTACAGGGGGAATATACCGGGTGCAGTCCCGTAGTTCCACTGTAAATGTGCAGGGGGGTCTCCGGAATACCATTCCGTAGTCCCAAAGTAAACATACAGGGGGATCTCCCGGGATACCGTCTCGTAGTCCCAAAGTAAACACACAGGAAGAAATATATACATTCTGACCCGGGCATTTTTGCACCTACGGTCAATCCATCGCATCTGCGGTTCCGCTTTTGCGGTCCAAGAGTCGTTTCTCGGTTTTTCACTTATTCCCCAGCTTCCGCACCTGCGATTCACTATCCACACCTACGCCATCGCAGGTGCGGTTCTCCAACCGCTTATGCGATTTTTGCCTTCCTCACCTTCTTCCACTTCTGCGGACTTCCTCCTCGCATCTGCAGCATCGCACCTGCAGTCCCCAATCCGCAGGAGCGGAAACACCAGAAGCAGAAAATCTGCAGCTTCACCAAAAATTTCAAACTCTCTGTCAACAATCCGAAATCACCCAGAGGCCCGGGGGACCTCAACTAAAAGCACAAACATATCCTATAACCTTATTAAAACTCGTTCCAACTTTCAGAACGCTCAAAACAACACTAAAACACCAAAATCACATCAAATTCAAGCCTAAGATTCCAAAATCTTCCTAATTTCGCTTTCGATAAAAAACGCAACCAAACCACGTCCGAATGACCTGAAATTTTGCACACACCTCCCAAATGACACAACGGAACTACTACAACTCTCAGAATTCCATTACAACCCCTATATCAAAATCTCACCTATCAACCGGAAATCGCCAAAATATCAACTTCGCCAATTCAAGCCTAAATCTACTTTAAACCTCCAAAAATCATTCCGATCGCGCTCCTAAGTCCCAAATCACCTCCCGAAGCTATCTGAACCACCAGAACTCGCATCTGAGACCTCTAACACATAAGTCAACATCCGATTGACTTTTCCAACTTAAACTCACTCCAAAGAGACTAAGTGTCTCTAACCTTACCAAAATCATTTCGGATTCGATCCGACCAACCCGTTACCACATAACACGGATAAACAAAGCATAAAGAAGCAAAAATGGGGGAAATAGAGTGGTAACTCATGAGACGACTGGCCGGGTCATCACATCCTCCCCAACTTAAACAAACGTTCATCCTCGAATGAGTCAAGAAACATACCTGAAGCCTCAAATAGGTGAGGATATCTGCTCCGTATCTCCCGCTCGGTCTCTCAGGTAGCCTCCTCCATGGGCTGACCTCTCCACTGCACTTTCACTGAAGCTATATCCTTTGGTCTCAACTTGCGAACCTGACACTCCAAAATAGTTGTTAGCTCCATATCATAAGTCAAATCACCATCAAACTGAACCGTGCTGAAATCCAGAACATGAGATGGATCCCAATATACTTTCGGAGCATAGAAACATGAAATACTGGATGCACACTCAACAGGCTGGGTGGCAAAGCAAGTTCATAAGACACCTCCTCAATCCTCTGAAGCACCTCGAAAGGCCCAATGAACCGAGGACTCAATTTCCCCTTCTTCCCAAATCTCATAACACCCTTCATGGGTGAAACCTTCAACAGAACCTTCTCACCAACCATGTAGGACACATCCCGAACCTTCCTATAGGCATAACTCTTTTGTCTCGACTGCGATGTATGAAGCCTCTCCTGAATCACCTTCACCTTGTCTAAAGCATCTTGCACCAAGCCTGTCTCTAGTAGCCTAGCCTCACCCAGCTCAAACCAACCAACTAGAGATCTACACCGCCTCCAATACAAAGCCTCATATGGAGCCATCTGAATACTCGACTGGAAACTGTTGTCATAAGCAAACTCTGCAAGCGGTTGAAACTCATCCATGACCCTCCGAAATCAATGACACAAGCACGCAACATGTCCTCCAATATCTGAAAAGTGAGCTCAGACTGCCCGTCTATCTGAGGGTGAAAAGTGCTCAACTCAACCTGAGTACCCAACTCTCTCTGCACAGCCCTCCAAAATTGCGAAGTAAACTGAGTACCTTTATCTGAAATAATGGAAACCAGAACACCATGCAAATGAACAATCTCTTAGACATAGATCCATGCTAATCGCTCTGAAGAATAGGTAGTACATACAGGAATGAAGTGCGTGGACTTGGTCAGCCGATCCACAATCACCCAAATAGCATCGAACTTCTTCAAAGTCCATGGAAGTCCAACTAAAAAATCCATAGTAATCCACTCCCACTTCCATTCTGGAATATCCATCCGCTGAAGCAAGCCACCCGGTCTCTGATGCTCATATTTCACATGTTGACAATTGCGACACTGAGCTACAAATCTCACAATATCTTTCTTCATTATCCGCCACCAATAGTGCTGTCTCAAATCCTGATACATCTTCGCAGCACCCAGATAAATGGAATACCGCGAGCTACGGGCCTCTTCCAGAATCAACTCTCGAAGCCCATCCACATTGGGCACACATATCCGGCCCTGCATCCTCAACACCCCATCATCACCAATGGTCACATCTCTGGCATTATCATGCTGAACTTTATCCTTAAGGACAAGCAAGTGCGGATCATCATACTGGCGCTCTCTGATGCGATCATATAAGGAAGACCGAGAAATCACACAAGCCAATACCCGACTAGGCTTCGAAATATCTAACCTCACGAACCAATTGGCCAAGGCCTGAACATCACTGCAAAAGGTCTCTCCTCAACTGGAATATATGTCAAACTCCCCATACTCACCGCCTTTCAGCTCAAAGAATTGGCCACCACATTGGCCTTCCCTAGATGGTATAAGATAGTAATATCATAATCCTTTAGCAACTCCAACAATCTACGCTGCCTCAAATTGAGATCCTTCTATTTGAACAAGTGCTGGAGTCTACGATGATCAGCAAACACCTCGCAAGACACACCATACAAATAATGCCTCCAAATCTTCAACGCGTGAACTATGGTAGCCAACTCCAAATCATGAACGGGGTAGTTCTTCTAATGGGGCTTCAACTGACGAGAAGCATAAACAATAACTCTACCCTTCTGCATTAACACACACCCAAAACCAACTCTCGAAGCATCACAATACACGGTATATGAACCTAAAGCTGATGGCAAAACTAACACTGGAGCCGTGGTCAAGGCTATCTTGAGCTTCTGAAAGCTCTCCTAACACCCATCCGACCATACAAATGAAGCACCCTTCTGAGTCAACTTGGTCAATGGCAATGCAATAGATAAAAATCCCTGAACAAACCAACGATAATAACCTGCCAAACCAAGAAAGCTGTGAATCTCTGTAGCTGAGGACGGTCTGGGCCAACTATGAACCGCCTCTATCTTCTTCGGATCAACCTGAATACCCTCGCTGGACACCACGTGCCCCAAGAATGCCACTGAACTGAGCCAAAACTCACATTTGGAGAACTTTGCATAAAAATTCTCCTCCATCAACCTCTACAATACAACTCTCAAATGCTCCGCGTGCTCCTCCTGACTAGGCGAGTATACCATAATATCATCAATGAAGACAATCACGAAAAAATCAAGATAAGGCCGAAACACGTTGTTCATCAGATGCATGAACGTTGCTGGGGCATTGGTCAGCCCGAAAGACATAACAAGGAACTCATAATGATTGTATCTGGTCCTGAAGGTTGTCTTTAGAATATCAGAGTCCCTGATCTTCAACTGGTGATAACATGAATGGAGATCAATCTTGGAGAACACTCTCACTCCCTGAAGCTGGTCGAATAAATCATCAATGCGAGGCAAAGGATACTTGTTCTTAATTGTTACTTTGTTCAATTGCCTATTATCAATACACATTCTCATTATGCCATCTTTCTTCTTCGCAAATAGAACAGGCGTACCCCAAAGCGACACACTAAGCCGAATGAACCCCTTATCAAGGAGTTCCTAAAGCTGCTCTTTTAACTCTTTCAACTCCGCTGGTGCCATACGATACAGTGGAATAGAAATGGGTTGAGTTCCCGACACCAGGTCAATATCAAAATCAATATCCCTATCTGGTGGCATGCCCGGCAGGTCTACAAGAAATACATCGGGAAAATCCCTCACAACTGGCACAAAATAAATATTGGGAGTCTCAGCACCAATATCCCTCACAAAGGCTAGATACAAAAGGCAACCCTTCCCAACCATATGTTGGGCCTTCAAGAATGAGATCACTATGCTGGGAATATAATCAGACAAACCTTGGCACTCAATCCGTGGCACACCCGGTATAGCCAAAGTGACTGTCTTGGCATGATAGTCTAGAATAGCACGACATGGAGATAGCCAATACATGCCCAAAATAACATCGAAATCCACCATACACAATAATAAAAGATCCACTCGGGTCTCCTTACCTCTAATAGTCACCACACACGACCGGTGCACACGGTCCACAACAACAGTATCACCCATCGGAGTGGATACATGAACAGGTAAAACAAGAGACTCACAGGGCGTACCCAAATAACGAGCAAAGTATGATGACACATAAGAAAAGGTGGAATCGGGATCAAATAATATAGAGGCATCTCTGTGGCAGACTAAAACAATACCTATAATAACAGCATCGGAAGCAATAGCATCGGGTTTAGCTGGAAGTGCATAGAAACGGTCACCTGATTGACCTCCCCCTCTAGGGCGACTCCTAGCTGACTAACAACCACCCCTAGATGTCTGGGGGGATGGTGGTGAAGTAATTGGTGCTGAAGCCGATGACTGACCCCTCTGCTGAGATGAACCCGCAAGATGACGAGGACACTACCTCCACATATGGCCCATCTCTCCATAGTCATAACAACTCCCAGGTACTGGAGAAGGGGACTGAAGGGAACACCTCGTACCGGAATGACTAGTAGATGCACCGAGCATAGAAGAGCCCTAAACTGATGGAGCACGTGATGAACTCTGAGTTGGAAGGGCACTAAGTGATGACTGGACCTGATGAGAACTGTGAGAACCATGACCCGATGACGCCCCACGATAACCTGGGCGAGCCGGCTGAGCATGCCTGAATAGACGGTCTCTGTCATGCTGAAACTAACCTCTCGAAGGAGCACCACCATAACTACTAGATCCTCGAGGCCTCTTGGCCTTCCTCTCCTCTCGCTCCTGGCGACGAACAAACTCAATCTCATTAAAAATGTCTACAACCTCCTTGAAAGTAGCACCAGTCACCCTCTCTCTGGTCATAAGAATACGAAGCTAATAAGTGAGGCCATCAACAAACCTCCTAATCCTCTCTCTATCTGTCGGAACCAACCAAATATCATGACGAGTTAACTCGGAAAACCTCAACTCATACTGCGACCGGTCATCTCTCCCTGACGCAACCACTCGAACTGTCTGCGTAGATCCTCTCTACGAGACTGCGACACACACTTCTCCAAAAAGAGTACGGAGAACTGTTGCCAGGTAAGGAGTGCTGCACCAACAGGCCTACGCCTCTCAAAATCCTCCCACCAAGTGAAGGAAGCTCCAGAAAACTGATAAGTAGTGAAAGCGACGCTGCTGGTTTCCAGAATACCTGTTGTACTGAGCATCCTCTGACACTTATCTAAGAAACCCTGGGCATCCTCGCCCTCTACACCACTGAAAGTTGGAGGCTGAAGTCTACCAAACCTCTCCAACCTACGCTGCTCGTCCTCTGTCATGGCAGGAACTACATAGTTCTGAGCAGCTGCAACCGGCTGGGCTAGATGTGCCCCTAGTGTCTGAAGTCTCTGCACAACCTGCTTAGGTGTACGAGCAGCAAGAGTCTAAGTGCCTCCCCCAACCTGAGAAGTAGTTGCGGCTGTAGTGGCTGAGACCGCCTAAGCTAGGCCAGTGCAAACTGATAGAATCTAAGCCACGGCCTCCTCAAGACCCGGAATCACAATGGGCACAGTAGGTGCCTGAGCTGGTGCTGCTGGATCGTCCACAACTAGGACCTGATCCTGAATTGGGGCGGCTGGTGAATCTACAGGTGCTGCCCTAGATGTTGTGCGAGCCACACCTCTTCCCCTACCGCGACCACGACCGTGCCCTTGGCCTCTAGTGGCCATAGCTGGTGGTACTGGTGGTCGTCCATCCTGACCGGCATCACGCATCCTCACCATCTGTGAGAGAATAGAACAATAGAATTATAGTAATCGGATCAACAAATTCATACGACCAGAATTTCAAGAATATGAAGTTTTTCCTAAAGGTTCTGCAGCCTCTCGAGGATAAATACAGACGTCTCTGTAGCAATCCATGAGACTCTACTAAACCTACTCATGACTCGTGAGACCTATGTAACCTAGGCTCTGATACCAACTTGTCACGACCCTAAACCCAGACCCGGTCGCGATGGCGCCTCTCGTGAAGATAAGGCCAACCGACACTTACCCATTTCAGTTTAAACAATTAAACAATAAGAATTAAGTCTAAAACATGATAAATAATCCAAAAGTAAGCATTTAACAGTGCAGTTGCGGAAGATCAACCCAACATTGCCCGATACCGGGGTGTCACTAGTCATGAGCATCTATCAATATGCTACAAGTCTGAAATTCCTACTAAACTATTACAGAATAACTAATAAAGAGATAGAAATGAGATAAAGGGGGAGAAACACGAGACTGTGGATGCCAAGCAGCTACCTCGTGGATTCTGAAGTCTGCCAGGAGCTCTCAACTCGCGCTAGCAGGATCAGCAATGCCTGAATCTGCACACAGGGTACAGAGAGTAAAGTGAGTACTCTAACTCAGTGAGTAATAATCATAAATAAATGACTAAGAGATATGAAAACACGTAAGGCACATTACAAGTTATAATGAAGCAGTAAAAAGAGTGAATCAGTAAAGATATGTAAAGTCATTTAAATTCAGTTTAAACTTCATGAAACGCCTTTTTAATAATTAAATAGGTAAATGATAGACAAAAAAGAAAGAAAAACACATAAAGGTTCGCCCCTCGGGAACAATGTCAACAAATCCGCCCCTCAGGCAAAATCTCACAACAATACCAGCCCCTCGAGCTATATCTCACATCACAATGGGTACCCGCGCTCGCTGGGGGTGTGCAGACTCCTGGAGGGGCCCCTTACGGCCCAAGCGCAATATCAAGCCAAATCGTGGCATCATCACTAGGCTCTCGTTCTCATATCAACAAGCCCCCTCGTGGCGTACATATCTCAGGCCCTCGGCCTCATAATTATAATTAGTGTTTCCTCACAATATAGGCCCTTGGCCTTACTCGTTAAAATCCGCACAGCCACTCGGGCAATAGTAAATACATGATTCTCCGCCCAAAATATCATTTAAAAGATCATTTAAGTGTTAAAACAGAGTAAACATGGCTGAGTTATGAAAACAGCGGAATATAGCATGACTGAGTTCAAGTATCAAGTCAAAACAGTGAGGAAATATCAATAAAAATTCCCTAAGGGTTTAAATAGTTGGCACGAGGCCCAAATATGGCGTTCAACCCAAAACATGATGTTCACAAATAGATTTCAGACAAATACGCGGTAAAATAGTCATTCAGGTCGGATTAAGTCACAATCCCCAACAGTGCACGACCCCACGCTTGTTATCAAGCGTGTGCGTCACCTCAACATAGCACAACGATGTGCAATCCAGTGTTTCATACCCTCAAAACATCATTTACAATCATTACTCACCTCAATTCGGTCAAATCTCTAGCCCGCGACGCCTTTGCCCCTCGAATCGGCCTCCACTCGCATCGAATCTATCCAAAATCAGAATCATGGCTTCAAAATATGCTAAGGGAACGAAGCCCGCATGAAAATAATCGATTTACAATATAAATCCCGAAATTACCAAAAACTGACCCCCGAGCCCACATCTCGGAGTTCGATAATTTTTACATCAATAGATTCCTTATCTCCCCACGAGTTCATACATATCAAAAGTTCTGAAATCCAACCTCAAATGGTCCTTTAAATCCTCAATCAAAGGTCTAAGTTTCCAAGTCCTAGTTTTCCCAATTTTAATACTTAAATTCCATTAATTATGGCTCTAATCCGTGAAATATCACATAGAAACGAGTTTTTGGTCCAAAATCCTTACCTCAATGAAGTCTCCTTGAATTCTCTCTTCAAAATCACCCAAAACTCCAGAAATTCGCTTTTAAAGTGGTAAAACCCTCTGAAAATCGCAAAGGAAGAAAGATATACATTCTGACCCAGGCACTTTCGCACATGCGGTCAATAAACCGCATCTGCGGTTCCACTTTTGCAGTCCAAGAGCCGCTTCACCGGTTTTTCATTGATTCCCCAACTTCAGTGTTACACCCCAAGTTTTCATACGTGAGAGTACGTCGTAAGTTATTGATGTAAGCTCGGAAATGAGATTATATTTGGAAGAAAATAAAGTAAGTTAATCATGTTACCTTGGAGGTTACAAATATTTAAGATCATGAATAAAGAGTACCAAGAGGGATGGAAATCTTAGAAGCTAAACCAATTGAAGAAAATAAGTTTCGTCAAAAGTCGACAAGTTTGGAATGTTATAACATGTACTTTGGGGTGAGACTAGAGTTCTTAACATGATAAGGAGGTTATTCTATGACTTATTTTAGTCGTATGATATTCATTTTCTACATTTTGAAGGCAAGCAAGTTGTGGAACAAGAGTTGGCAAAGGTCATCACAAGTTACATTCATAAATTTGCTGAAATTTAGGTCAAATGTATCTGAGAATTTCTCCAAATATACTTGGAATCATGGGGTTTTATACCTACCAAATTGAAGATCTACGAGTCTAGTTTCTAACGCATTAAACCGTTTGTCAATACGACATTGGAGTAGAGAGATATTCGTGTTTTCACGAGACCGCGCAAGCAGCTCCCAATGGGACCCACTTAGGCGGTGGTTGACCTACTTCAATTTATAAACGATTTGGACGCCTATTTTTGCTCATTTTTCAACTAATATTCGTTTCCAAACTTCTCCTAACCCTCCTAAACATATACCACAAGTGTTTGAAGTGATTCCAAAGTGATTACACCATATTTCAACATCAAAACTTAGTTCTAGTGAAGAACAACACCTCTTTGAGGTTGTGTTGTCATTGAGGATTGTTGTGGGCTGTATTTGGATGAAATTCCAAGTTGTTGCTACTCTCTAAGGTGATTATAACAGCCTACTAATTGTGCTTAAGCTTGCTTGTATGTTGGTTAAGTTGTTAGGATGATAAACTACAAGATAATACTTGGATTAGCTTAAGTCACTTCTATGGTGTTGTATTGCTATTAAGGATTGTTGTAAAATGAATATAACTTGGATTTTGACTTGAAGTTACTGTAGGAGGTATGTATATTGTGTTCTTGCTTGTGCCTAAGGTTATCTTGATATTGATTAAGTTAAATGGATGGGCTAGACATGAACTAGTGAATAAAGTTGCTAGTTGGGGATAGTTGAAGTTGTGGATTATTTTCGTTGTTATAAATATATGGTATAAGGCTGGAATCATTGATTAATGACTTCATTATAAAGTTAATGATACTTTTATGTTGAAGTACGAAGTCTATAAGGATTGATAAGGGGTATACGGATTACAATCGGAGCTTGCCGCTCGTCGTAATGTAGTTGTGACTTGTTATTGTTATATGGTGTCTTGATATTGATAATTATGTATTGATGGATTGCTCTGGTCATTGTTGTTTGTATATGGTATTGGAGGAGGCCCTTGTTACAAGGGAGATGCTGCCAAAATTTACGTAAATGAGCTACTAGCTTAAGTTATAGACTTAGCCTTTGCTCAGCACTGATTTTGAATCTCCTTATACTATGATAGATTGAGTTGACTTGTTTGAAGAGTTGCTTGGAAGTGATTAAGGACTCAACGGGTTTAAGGTATGTTAAGGTACTTTCTTCTTTCTTTTGGCATGATCTAAAGTGAAATGAATACGCTACTTCATAACGGATCTACTCCTAGCAACTAAGGTTGTCCATGTTGTTCT
This sequence comes from Nicotiana tabacum, assembly GCF_000715075.1. Classification (NCBI taxonomy): domain Eukaryota; kingdom Viridiplantae; phylum Streptophyta; class Magnoliopsida; order Solanales; family Solanaceae; genus Nicotiana; species Nicotiana tabacum. The sequence continues at coordinate 182,513,841 of NC_134085.1, forward strand.
TTCCTTATAAAATTATTCTAAGCAAGTGTGTATGATCCTTGAATCCTACTAAGGTTCATATTGAGGGTATGGATGTCCATAGTGTTCTTAAGTCACTCCAAAAGGTTTAGAAGGTGATTCCATGAGTCTAGCATGCATTATATATAGTATCTATTTTACTCTACCGAGCCGCTCTATAGTCGGCCGGGTACGGCACCTATTGTGCAACCACTGATCAGTTGGGTTTACCGAGCTCCACATGGCCGGGTACAATTCTACCGAACCTTATGATGGTCGGGTACGATTTTACCGAATCCTATTTGAGGCCGGGTATGATATGATGATGATGATGCCCACAGAGGCGAATATTTTAAAAAGTTTATGTATATATATGTATTATGCATTTCATATCAGTGCCCCCAGAGGCACTCAGATGTTACAGGTTGTATCTCCTCTATCTCTCTCTTTACATTACTGTTCTGGGTTATGCTTTCCTGCCTTACATACTCGGTACTTTATTCGTACTGACGTCCCTTTTGCCTGGGGACGCTGCGTTTCATGCCCGCAGGTCCCGATTGATAGGTTGACAGTCCTCCAAGTAGGCTATCAGCTCAGCGAAGGTGTTGGTGCACTCCACTTGCTCCGGAGTTGCCTATTTGGTCAGTATGCTTTGGATATGTATTGATTGGTATGGCAGGGCCCTGTCCCGACCTTTAGGATTTTATGTACTCTTAGAGGCTTGTAGACAGATGTCAGGTGTATGGATAATCGTATGGCCTTGTCGGCCTATGTTTCGAGTTTACTAATGGTCATGTCGGCCTTATAGGCCCGTATGTCACATATATTAGTTTGTATATCATGTTGGGTCTTCCTATGTTGAGTATTCCCTTATGTTTTATTCTTGTTATCTCATGACGGGTTTTCTGGCTCATTTACTCATGATAACATATTAAGAAAGATATGTTACATTAGTACTCGGTTGAGTAAGTCTCCGGGTGCCCGTCGCGGCCCTTCGGTTTGGGTCGTGACATTCAGCATCTACGATTCACTATCCGCACCTGCGCCATCACAAGTGCGGCTCTCCAACCGCTTCTGCGGTTTCTGCCTCCCTCACCTTCTTCCGCTTCTGCGGCCTTCCTCCTCGAATTTGCGGCATCGCACATGCGGTCCCCAATCCGCAGGTGCGGAAACACCAGAAGTAGAAAATCTTCAGCTTCACCAAATATTCCAAACTCTCCGTCAACCATCCGAAATCACCCCGAGGCCCCCGGGACCTCAACCAAAAGCACAAACATATCCCCTAACCTTATTCAAACTCGTTCCAACCTTCGGAACGCTCAAAACAACACTAAAACACCAAAATCACATTAAATTCAAGCCTAAGATTCCAAAATCTTCCGAATTCCGCTTTCAACCAAAAACCCAACCAAACCACGTCCGAATGATCTGAAATTTTGCACACACCTCCCAAATGACACAACGAAACTACTACAACTCTCAGAATTCCATTCCGACCCCTATATTAAAATCTCACCTATCAACCGGAAATCGCCAAAATACCAACTTTGCCAATTCAAGCCTAAATGTACTCCGAACCTCCAAAACTCATTCCGATCGCGCTCCTAAGTCCCAAATCACCTCCCGAAGCTATCCAAACCACCGGAACTCACATCTGAGTCCTCTAACACATAAAATCAATATCCGGTTGACTTTTCCAACTTAAACTCACTCCAAAGAGACTAAGTGTCTCAAACCTAACCAAAATTATTCTAGATTCGATCCGACCAACCCGTTACCACATAACACGGATAAACAAAGCATAAAGAAGCAGAAATGGGGAAAATGAAGCGGTAACTCATGAGACGACTGGCCGGGTCGTCACAGCTCAGCCCATCGCACCTGCGGATTCTGGTCTCCAAGCGCCTGGCCGCATCTGCGGCTCGCCTATCGCTTCTGCGATCACGCACTAGCGGTCCCCTAATCGCAGGTGCAGTTATGACAGATCTTCAGCACACATTTCTCCTAAGTCCAATTCCACTTCCGTTAAGCATTTGAGGCCCCCGGGACCTCAACTAAATATACCAACCAATCCTAAAACATCAAACGAACTTATTCCAACCCTCGAATAACATCAAACAACGCTAAAACCACAATCACTCTCCAATCCAAGCCTAAGGATTTCCAAAACTTCCAAATTCCGCTTTCGATCAAAAAGTCTATCAAACCTCATCCGAATGACCTGAAAGTTTGCACACACGTCACATTCAACACAATTGAGCTACTCCTACTTCCGGGATCCCATTCCGACCCTCAGATTGAAATCTCAGTATCGAACCGGAAACTTCCAAAATTCAACTTTCAGCATTTCAATCCTAAATAAGTTACGGACCTCCAAAACACAATATGATCACGCCTCTAAGCCCGAAATCACTGAGCGGAGTTAACGGAACCAACCGAATTCCATTCCGAGGCCGTCTTCACACTGCTCCAACTACGGTCTAATTTTTAAAACTTAAACTCTCATTTAGGGACTAAGTTCCCAAAACTCTCCGAAACTCAAAACCAACCATCCCGGCAAATCAAAATAGCAGAAACAAATACGGGGAAAGTAGTTAATAGGGGATCGGGGCATTAATTCTTAAAACGACCGATCGAGTCGTTACATCCTCCCACACTTAAACATTCGTTCGTCCTCGAACGAGCATAGAGACGTACCTGAAGTAGTGAAAAGATGAGGGTAACGGCTGCGCATATCCGACTCGGTCTCCTAGGTCGCCTCCTCGACCAGCTGACCCCGCCACTGAACCCTCACTAATGCAATGTTCTTTGACCTCAGCTTTCTAACCTGCCTTTCCAATATTGCCACTATCTCCTCAACATAAGATGGATCCTTGTCCAAGTGGACTGAACTGAAATTCAACACGTGCGACGGATCATCGTAATACCTCCGGAGCATCAAAATATGAAATATTGGATTAACTCCTGCCAAGCTGGGAGGTAAGGCAAGCTCATAAGCAACCTCCCCAACACGTCTCAATATCTCAAAGGGACCAATAAACCTCGGACTCAACTTTCCATTCTTCCCAAATCTCATAACGCCCTTCATAGGCGAAACTCGAAGCAAAACTCACTCTTCAACCATATAGGAAACATCGTGAACCTTCCGGTCCACATAACTCTTCTGTCTGGACTGAGTTATCGGAGTCTATCCTGAATCACCTTAACCTTCTCCAAATCATCCTAAACCAAGTCTGTGCGCAATAATTTAGCCTCACCCGGCTCAAACCAACCCACCGGGGATCTACATCGCCTACCATATAAAGCCTCATACTGTGCCATCTGAATGCTGGACTGATAGCTATTGTTGTAGGCAAACTCCGCCAATGGCAAGAACTGATCCCATGACCCTCCAACTCAATTACACATGCACGGAGCATATCCTCAAGAATCTAAATAGTGCTCTCGGATTGTCCATCCGTCTGAGGGAGAAATGTTGTACTCAACTCCACCCGAGTACCCAACTCATGCTGAACGACCCTCCAGAACCGTGATGTGAACTAAGTACCTCTGTCTGAAATGATGAAAACTGGAATACCATGCAGACGAACAATCTCCCAGATATAAATCTCCGCCAACCGCTCTAAAAATAGGTAGTACATATAGGAATAAAGTGCGCGGACTTGGTCAGCCGATCCACAATCACCCAAATGGCATCGAACTTCTTCAAAGTCTGTGGGAGTCCAACTAGGAAGTCCATGGTGATCCTCTCCCACTTCCACTCCGGAATCTCTATCTGCTTAAGCAACCCACTCGGTCTTTGGTGCTCATACTTTACCTGCTGTCAATTGAGGCACCGAGCTACAAATCTAACTATATCTTTCTTTATCCGCCTCCACCAATAGTGCTGCCTCAAATCCTGGTACATCTTCGCGGCACTCGAATGAATGGAATACCGCGAGCTATAGGCCTCCTATAGAATCAACTCCCGAAGCCCATCAACATAGGTATACAGACCCGACCATGCATCCTCAATACCCCGTCATCACCAATAGTCACATCTCTTGCATCGTCGTGCAGAACCTTGTCCTTGAGAACAAGCAAATGAGGGTCATCATACTGACGCTCCCTGATACGATCAACTAAGGAAGACCAAGAAAGCATGCAAGCTAGAACCCGACTAGGCTTCGAAAGATCCAATCTCACAAACTGGCTGGTTAAGGCCTGAACATCCATCACCATGGGCCTCTCCGCTACCAGGTAAATAAGCCAAACTTCCCAAACTCTCTGCCCGGCGACTCAAAGCATCGACCACCACATTGGCCTTGCCCGGGTGATACAAAATAGTGATATCATAGTCCTTCATCAACTCTAACCACCTCCTCTGGCGCAAATTAAGGTCTTTTTGCTTAAACAGGTGCTGCAAGCTCCGATGATTAGTATAAATCTCACAAGGAACACCGTACAAATAATGACGCCAGATCTTCAAAGCGTGAACAATAGATGCTAACTCGAGATCATGGACAGGATAATTCTTCTCATGTACCTTCAATTGTCTGGACGCGTAGGAAATCACCCTACCATCCTGCATAAATACCGCTCCAAGGCCAATCCTCGAGGCATCAAAACAGACAGTATAAGACCCCAACCTGTAGGCAATATCAAAACTGGGGCTGTAGTCAAAACTGTCTTAAGCTTCTGGAAGCTTGTCTCACACTCTTCCGTCCACAGGAATGGAGCACCCTTCTAGGTCAGCCTAGTCATAGGTACTACAATAGATGAGAACCCCTAAACAAATCGACGGTAATAACCCACCAAGCCAAGAAAACTGCGGATCTCTGTAGCTGAGGATGGTCTGGCCCAACTCTGCACCGCTTCCACTTTCTTTAGATCCACCCGTATACCCTCACTCGATACCACGTGACCCAAGAAAGCCACGTAATCCAACCAAAACTCACATTTCGAGAACTTTGCATATAACTTCTTTTCCCTCGAAGTCTGAAGCATTATCCTCAGGTGCTGCTCATGATCCTCCCAACTCCGGGAATACACCAGAATATCATCAATAAAGACAATGACGGATGAGTCAAGATACGGCCAGAACATACTGTGCATCAAATGCATAAAGGCTGTTGGGGCATTGGTCAGCCCAAATGACATAACAAGGAACTCGTAATGACCATATCGAGTCCTGAAGGCAATCTTCGAGATATTTGGCTCCCGAATCATCAACTGATGGTAACTTGAGCGTAAGTCAATCTTAGAAAACACCTGCGCGCCCTGAAGCTGGTCAAACAGATCATCAATACGAGGTAAAGGATAATAGTTCTTTTCTGTAACCTTGTTCAACTAGAGATAATCAATACACATACACATAGAACCATCCTTTTTCTTCACAAACAAGATAGGAGCACCCCAAGGTGATACACTGGGACGAAGAAAACCCTTATCAAGCAATTCATGTAGTTGATCCTTCAACTCAGGAGGAGCCATACGATATGGAGGAATAGAAATGGGTTGAGTGCCTGGCAACAGATCAATTTCAAAATCAATATCTCTATCAGGTGGCATGCCCGGGAGATCAGCTGGAAACACATCAGGAAAATCTCATACTACAGGGACTGAATCAACAGAAGGGGTATCAATACTGACATCTCTCACATAAGCAATACGCGTCACACCCCTTCTCAACCATACGTTGAGCCTTAAGGAAAGAAATAACTTTATTGGGAGTGTGATCTAAAGCACCCCTCCACTCAACACGCGGTACACCTGGCATAGCCAACGTCACAGTTTTGGCATGACAATCAAGAATAGCATAATGAGGCGACAACTAGTCCATGCCCAAGATAATATCAAAATCAACCATGTTGAGTAACAATAAATCAGCTCTGGTCTCAAAACCACTAAGAGCAACCAAACACGCCCGATAAATGCGATGCACAATAAGAGAATCTCCCACATGAGTAGAAACATAAACAGGGGAACTTAAAGAATCCCGAGGTATACCCAAATACGGAGCAAAATAAGAAGACACATAAGAATAAGTGGAGCCTGGATCGAATAGAACCGATGCACCTCTGTGACAAACCAGTATAATTCCTGTAATGACCGAATCAGATGCAACATCCTCGGTACGGGCAGAAAGGGCATAGAATCGGCCCTGGCCTCCCCCTCTAGGGCGACCTATACCTCCCCGATCTCCACCTCTAGCCGGCTGAGCAGGTGGGGTTGCAACTGGAGCTGTAACCATAGCCTGAGAACTCTGCGGGGCTCCCTGTGGTTGAGAAGTCTGTGAAGGTGCACCCCTCCTAAGTCTGGGGCAATCCCTCACCATATAGCGTGTGTCACCACACTCAAAACAAGCTGTGGGAGGATGCGGTGGTTGTGACTGGCTCGGGCCAGGTCTACTAGACTGACCACTAAAAGCACCCCACGTAGGAGGCGCACTTGATACTGGCAGTGCCTACCAGAATAATGGCCCGACTCTCGAGACCTCTTGGCCTCCCTCTCCTCTCTCTCCCTAGCATGCATACCCTCAATCCTCCTAGTAATGCTCACAACCTGCTAATAAGAAATATTCATCTCCAACTCACGAGCCATGCTAGACCTGATGCTGGGAATAAGCCCCTTAATAAACCGGCGAACCCTCTCGCGAACAGTAAAAACCAGGGCCGGGGCATGTCTAGCCAAGCTAGTGTAACGGAAAGCATACTTTGAGACAGTCATAGCACCCTAGTACAAATGCTCAAACTCTGCGCGCCATGCATCCCTAAGACTCTGAGGAACAAACTCTCTCGGGAATAGATCTGAAAACTAGGTCCAAGTCAGTGAAGCAGCCTCGTCCGGACTGTCTAACTCATAGGTGCGCCACCACTCATAGGCGGCTCCTCGAAGCTGGAAGGTAGTGAATGAAATTACACTCGATCCTGATATACCCATAATGTGGAGGATACGGTGACACTCCTCCAGAAATCCCAAGGCATCATCTGATGCAAACCCACTGAACACCAGAGGATCATACTTCTTGAACCTCTCCAATCTCCGTTGCTCATCTTCTGAAGTCGTTGCCCTGTCCTCGGGCTAAACTGGCACTGCAAGCGGTACAGGAATAATCTCTGGGACCTGATCCACATGCACTCACTGCTTAGGAGTGCGGGCGGCGGGAGTCTGTGCTCCTCCCCTGGCCTGGGATGTGGCTGCAGCAAGGGGAAGCAACCCTGCCTGAGCCAAAGTGGTGTACATGCTCATGAACTGCGCCAGAGTCTCCTGAAGTGCTAGAGTAGTAGTAGCAGTAGGCGTATCAGGCGCTTGGACTCCGGCTGGAACTGCTGGTGGTACCTCGGCGGTAGCTCGTGCGGGTGCTCTGGCTGCACCACATGCGCATCCTCGGCCTCTACCTCGGCCCCGTCCTCTGACGGCTGCAGTAGGGGGCGCGGGTGCCTGATCATCTCAGGTAGCGCGTGTACTCACCATCTATGAGAGAATAGAAGACAGAAGTTTAGAATTGTGATATCAAAATCTCGCACGACAAGGAAATCAAATGAAGTGGAATTTTCCTAACAGTTACATAGCCTCTCGTAGATAAGCATAGACGCCTCCGTACCGATCAACGAGACTCTAATAAATCGGCTTGTGATTCATGACTCCTATGAACCTAGAGCTCTGATACCAACTTGTCACGACCTCGGTTCGCTCTCCGTGACTATCGTGACGGCACCTAGTCTCTACGACTAGGTAAGCCTAAACGCGGAATATAAACCAAATTTGCAGAAGAAAAGAAAACAATTTAAAATAGAAATAGTGTAATAAAACAGCATTAGAAAGTGCCACGCGGCACACACAGTACCAACTCTCATAAACTAATACAGTTTTCTCAAAACCCGAAAACCCATGAATCACAAGCTACGAATATAATAAAAATGCTCTAACTCCGGAATGTCTACATCAACAGAAAGATAGAAGGGCTCTCACTACAAGATAGAATGGAGAGAGACTCCTCGGTCTGTGGACGTGCCAGGTATACCTCGAAGTTTCTGAAGGATCACCTCGCCTTAAGGATGGTAGGTCTGAGTAGAGGTACCTGGATCTGCACATGAAAAACATGCGCAGAAAGGGGCATGATTACGCCACAGCGGTACTCAGTAAGTGTCAAGCCTAACCTCGGTCACGTAGTGACGAGGAAGGTCAGGGCCCTACTGAGGTTAAATAAAAATATAAAGTTCGATAGTATAGAATAGAGCAGTATAATAAGTACAACAGTAAGAAAAATATCCAAAGTTTTCATTTTTGATCGAATTCCGTCTAGTAAGCCTCGAGATCTTACAGATGCTGTTGAGAATCGTCATTAACCAATCATGTATCGGACGCACCATCCCTTGAAGTAAGTAAAGGGCGCAAAGATGCGGATTTGACCCGCACCCTCTTTCTTTTTCTTTAAATAAAGAAAGTGGTGGCTAGATTCGCGTTCAGTAAAAGTACACGAATAAAAATAAGACAGCAAGCTACTATAGAGGCAAAGTCAACACAGAGAGAAAATACGGCTCAGCACAAAGATAACAATTGGGGATCTCCCAGGATACCGTCCTGAAGTCCCAAATATAAATATACAGTGGATCTCCCGGGATACCGTCCCGTAGTCCAACCCATAATGCGAGGGGATCTCCTGGAATACCGATCCGTAGTCCCAAATGTAAATACTTAGTACAGGGGGATCTACCGGGTGCAGTCCCGTAGTTCCAATGTAAATGTGCAGGGGGATCTCCCGGAATATCGTTCTGTAGTCCCAAAGTAAACATACAGTGGGATCTCCCGAGATACCATCCCGTAGTCCCAAAGTAAAACACGCAGCAACAACGCAAGGAATACTCAAATAAGCTCAATTTCGTACGAAGTAAAACAGGTAATTCTAGCCTAACATGCTTCACATAATGTAATTAAGGCAGTTTAAACAAATAAGCAATTAAGTCAACTAAACATGCTTTTTCTAAGCTAACAACAGGCTTAATTTGCAAGTAGTATTAAACAGGAAAAAGGAACACAATTGAAATATCTTAAAGAAAAATCGAATTTTTTAACAATTAGCTCAAGTACGCACTCGTCACCTTACGTACAAGGCATTTCAATTATCAAATATACCAAATCCTAAGGGGAAAGTCCCCCACACAAGGTTAGGCAAGCCACTTACCTCGAACCGGCTCAAAATCAATCCGAAATCACGCTCTTGCCACGAGTACTCGACTCCAGATGGCCCAAATCTATTCAATTCAATTGCATAATCTAAATAACACTTCGAGTAATTGATTCTACAATTAAATTCTAAGCTAATACGCGAAATTAGGTAAAATGACCAAAATGCCCCTCAGACCCACATCTCGAAATCGGGTAAAATTTATATTTTCAGAATCCCCATACTCTCACGAGTTCATGCATACCAAAATTATCCAAATCTAAGGTCAAATTCCCAATAAAAAGTCAAATTTTAGGTCTAAGAACTTTCTTCCAACTTTTCCCAAATTTTCATCTCCAATCCGAAATTAAATGATGAAACTAACTATAGATTGATAGAATATAACTAGAAAGGGTTAAAGAATTGTTACCCGATAATCTCGTTTTCAATTTCTCTCAAAATCGCCCTCTCGCGAGCTCCAAATCGCATTTCCAATTTTTGAAACTAAACCCTCAAAATTTCATATTTCTGCCCAGCTGTTACCGTATCTGCGGTCCTGCTTTTGCGAAACAATCACCGCATCTGCGACTCCTCACTTAAAACCAGTTTCTGCTTCTGCGGTAGACCATCCGCACATGCGGTCTCGCAGGTGCGATTCCCTTCTCGCACCTGCGGCTCCTGCTGGACCTCTCCAAATTCTGCTTCTGTGACCACAGAACCATTTCTGCGGCGTCGCACCTGTGGGACCCAAACCGCAGGTGCGGTTATGACAGAAAAACAGCTGAAGCTGCAACTTCAAAACTCTAAACTTCTTCTATCAACCATCCGAAATCATCCCGAGGCCCCCGGGACCTCAACCAAACCTACCAACATATCCCATAACTTCATTCAAACTTGTTCCAACCTTCGGAACGCTCAAAACATCATCAAAACACCTATTTTTCATGGGATTCAAGCCTAAGAATTCCAAAAACTCTAAAAATACACTTTCGATCAAAAAGCCTATCAAACCACATCCGAATAACCTGAAATTTTGCACACACGTCACATTCAACAATACGGAGCTACTCCAACTTCCAGAATTTCATTCTGACCCTCGGATCAAAATCTCACTAGCGAACCGGAAACTTCAACAATTTAACTTTCGGCATTTCAATCCTAAATTAGCTACGGACCTCCAAAACATAATCCGAACACGCCTCTAAGCCCCCAACGGAGCTAACGAAACCATCGGATTTTCATTCCGAAGTCGTCTTTACACTGTTCCGACTACGGTCACATTTCCAAAGCTTAAGCTCTCATTTAGGGACTAAGTATCCCAAAACTCTCCAAAACTCAAAACCGAACTTCCCGGCAAAACAAAATAGCAGAAATAAACACGAAAAAAGTAATTAATAAGGGATCGGAGCGTAAATTCTTAAAACAACCGGTCGGGTCGTTACACCCACCCACCTTAAACCCGGTCCAACCCATCTTTCACCAAAATGGACCCCCCTCCCCTTTAATAAAAAAGACTCTAATCCTATTATAGAAGGGGGAGAACACATTAGATTTTTCCCAAACCCAAGTGCAGCTTTCCGCTCTTCTTCTTCTCCATTTTCACTCTTATTCTAAGACACACTCCTTCACCTCTTACTTGTATAAATGACCACACACACACGAAAAATACGCTAAAGCAGGTTGGAAATTCTGGATTTCGGATCCAAAAATTTGAAGTTATTCTCAAAGTTCAGAATAATTGAAGCAAAATCCTGCAATTGAAGATTATATTTCAAATCTAAATTCCTAAAGAAAAAGAGGTTTAGACAAAAAAAAAAGGGGGAAAGTTGTAATCTGCACATTGATGTTAAATGCTTGGTGAAGTTGTTCTTTGGAGTATGCGGTAGATCTCAGTAGCCCCTTATGAAAATGAATAAGAGTCTCCAATTCATTGTCACACCTTGCTTTATAAAGGAAAAGTTGCAGCTTGTGCTGCACATATACCAAACGGTAAAGTGGTTAGCCAAATAGGAATCATGTTGATAAGTAGCTTCGGTTCTTCCACCTTGGTATAAGTTGTGTTCATATTTGGGTTCATATTTTTTATAAATGCTGAGGTTGGAGGATGGATGAAGATTTCGGATTTGTGACAACAAAAACATAAGGGGTGTAAAGCAATTAATTGAGATAATACTGGATAAGGTAATTCACTGATGATAACCAATTTAAGTTTCCATCATCCTAGTCCATAAAATTGGCATCTCTACCCCTCTGTTTGATAAGATAAAGTGAACCAATGCGTTTTGTTTATTTAGTATCACTTTAATATGTCGTTGGATCCTTGCCTCTCAACCAAGAATAGCAAATTGGAACTAGCCATAAACAAAATCTTTCACCTTGCTGGTCATTTGCACTCCTAATAGTCGTGTATGGTGTAACTAGTCAATGTCTGAATGGAAAATCATTAAACAATTTCTGACGTTTGTGCTTATGCGTAAAGTACTCATGTGAAAATTCTAAGTTATTAAGTTCATTGTGTAGTTCGAGAATTGGGCAGTACTACAACGCCTCTTGTTTTTATTGTAATTTGGAGTAATGGCCATGTTTTGTTATTTTCAATGAGCTACTTGACTACCCTTTCTATGCCTCTAAATGAGAATTTGTCGTTATTTGTTTAATCGAGATTAACTCTTGATCATTTAGCTTATTCATCTTGATAAGCCTTTTACTAATCAACTACTAGTTTTTAAGCTCATATTTGGTATGCTCGTGTCAAATAATCTCTAATTAGCTTTAGGAAAATAATTATGAACATTCGTAGTTTGCTTTAGGCATGATTAATAATAAATCATAGTGGCCATGGGTACAGTTTCCGTGGCATAATCACGATACGTAAATCACATTCGTGTGCATTTCATGTGACCCGATCGTAACTTCGAATAATAATAAAATAAATATGTCGTAAATCGCGGGTGCATTTATGTAGCGCGGTTTGCAACATGCAACAAAATGGCAAGTGTACGACATCATGACTTGTTCCAAAAATAATTTCATAAATACTAAAAGCGATTTATAAAGTTAAAATGCACAATAGACTTAAAACATGTAATAAATAAGATAATTAGGCTAATTATTAATAGTTGAGCGACCGTGCTAAAACCACGAAGTCTGAAATTTCCTAACACCTTCTCTCGGGTTAACAGAATTCCTTACCTAGTTTTTCTAGTTTCGCAGACTTTTAAATGAAGACAACTTTCCTCGATTTGGGATTTAAAATAAATCGGTGACTTGGGACACCATAAATATCCCAAGTGGCGACTCTGAAATAAATAAAATAATTTCATTTCGAATTATGTCATTTAAATTGGAAAAACTTCCTTATACCCCCTCGGGTGTAAAAAGGTGTGACAACTTTAATTGTATGAGTTAGCTGCTTTATCAATATTTCACCAAGCACGAATATTAGTGTTTCCTGAGACCAATGATTTTGATACTTTTCTTGATGTGCCAAAAAATCATAAAATAATATCAAATCTCTTTCATCACTATCATTGTATGTGGTTATATTTAAGTAGTGTTAATTTTGAATGATCTGGGTATGTTGTATTTTCGATCCTGACCTTTCTTCTTTTATGTATATATTCTTCTATTGTTTCTCTTCTTCTAAATTATTTATGTTATGAGTTTTCATTCACAAGTTCTTTTCGAATAAATTTGAGTTGGAAATTTTTATTGCATTATACTGCCAATATGTATGATTAGTATGTATTAAATTAGCTCTTATTTCTTTTATTTTATTCTTTTTTGTTGATTAAGGAGCGTAGTTGATCAAATTTGAGATACCAAGCACCTATATGTTAGTGTACTTTTGTCAATTGTCAGACAATTCTTATAGTATGAGAGTATTTGAATTATAAAGCTCAATACGGTGTCTATAGGTGAAATGAAATTTAGGAAGCTCCAACTGTTTTTTTGAAATTCCAATTTTATTTTAAATGAGGATCAATTTGTTCTAGCATAACATTTAATATGTAGTTCATAATTTTACAATGCCTTTGCTTTTTTGATTAAATTCTACCTCAATTACTGCTTTGATTCTATTAATAGTTATTTATATGGCGAAGAATATAAGGTTTTAATAATTTTTTATTATTGACGCAATATTCACGTGCAACGCACGTACTAGAAAACTAGTATATATAAAATAGATAATATTGTCATGTCGGTTTGGTTTGTTCTATAATTCATACTAAACCAAATCGTACCAACTACATGTCGATCTTTCGAGCCAGTTTGATTCATCTTCCAGTTCAGTTTGAGTTTTTTTATATTTATTGAACACTCATTCTTACTGATGTTTCCCGCGCATAGCGGGAGCTTAGCGTACCGGGCTGTCTTTTTTTTTTCTTTTTTTACTCATCATTACTGATGTTGAATTTTCTTAAGATAAACAAAAAGATTGAGCAACAGTGAATTATGGTATAATACCTCTTTCTCGTCCCGCTGAGATGCACACACTAATACATCCTCTAAACTGATTATGACAGGAGCCCAACCAAGCTTTTTCCACGGAATTTTAATACTCAACTTACCAAAATGACCTACAAAAGCAAACACATAGGATCTCATCAAGAAAAGAAAACTTGGATATACAATGTCTAAGAAAACAACTTATAGATTTTTTATAAGTACAAAAATGGCCTAAATGTTACAAAGTCACCAAGAAGCATCAAACTCAAAAGAAGCAAAGTGGAAAAGTAGAAAGAAACCAAAGTCAAAGAAACAATAAACTTCGAATTCTATGAACAATAAACTTCAAATTCTGTTAAAATCTAGTTGGCATCCCATTAATTCAACAAAAGCTATTTGGCATGCATTTAGTGGAATCAGAATGATGACAAGAATTCCTGATTTCGATTCTTTTTGGTGTCAGGTCCTTCTCGCGTGCACCTCAACTAATTTCACTGGTTACCTGTTACCTCCCACCAGCACAAGCATTGGGTAATTCTTCCTACTAAGGCTTAAGTAAATGGGAAGAAACCACCTAATATTTTTTGTCTCCATTGGGTTTTGAACCAGAGACCTCATGGTTATTCCCTATTTTATTGACCACTTGGTCACACCCTCGAGTGTCTTGAATCCGAAATTTAACTCAATCTAGTGTCTTTTCATTACCAGAAAAAATTAAGATTATATGTAGCACACTAACCATATCAGCCAAAGTTAAGCTTCCCTAATATTTGTTATATTACTTCACAATACTTAAATATAACTAAGTAATACCAACTAATGCCAAAAATTGGTGAGGGCGGACAAGTGAACACCTTACGGAGAGCTACATTGAATAACTATAAAATGTTACTAAGAAGAAGCGGATAGTGCTTGATGGGGGAATATATCAGATGAGCAGGCTACAACAGTGAACAAAGTTTAAACATTTGGCATTAATAAAAAGTCAAAAATAAAGGCGATAGGATGAATATAGGACAAGGTGTTCAGGAAAAGCACAAGTAACATTAATTTGCTGCCTTTGTGTGAAGAGATGGAAGGATGTCAATCACTTTATTCAACGCAAAGTGGGAATAAAAGTTTGGAATCTCATGGTGAATGTACGAACATAGACATAAAGCTACAAATAGATGAATTAAGCCGGTCTTTTTATCACTGATTATCATAACCCCAATAGAGGGAAAATATGTTGGACCCTTTGAAGTAGCAGGACTACAAGGTTCAGAACTTTTACCTTTCTTCAAAGCAAATGGCAACTGGAGATAATTGAAAGCCTCGAGAATAAGTTCCACATCTTCTAATAATACTTCTTCTGCATTGCACAGATTGAACTCATTTTCTACCACTTATAACCAAATCTACTATAGACATGATAATGGCAAAAATAAAAGAGAAGAAAAACAAAATTAGTAAAAGATGCATATACTGGACGAATGACAGTCCTTCAACAAAATTTTACCACCTGACGCATTACCACTACTATATTGGTCTTTTCACTAGATTCCATTATCATCTACATAATAATCTCTTTGAATTTTCTCAATTTTCTTATCCAAGCAGGTTAGCACTTTGTATTAGTATAAACAATATAAAAGAAAAATAATTGTGGTGAATAACAATAAGCAGACGGTAGAATAGGGGGTTTAGTTGAGTACCTACCATTCCATAAGGTGATTTTTAGCTGCTCCTTTTGGATGTCCTTAATATATTGGCCTAAATAACCCAATATCAGTTGCCTAACGAGCCCTTCAAATATCCTACAAACTTACAAATCAAAAACCGTATACTATAAAAAGAATGATTTTTTAAGTTGTGGGAGCATAAAATAATTGCCCGCGCACTGCAACACAATTCACTATAACTGAATAGGATTTTATGGCATGAGAAAGAAAAACTATTATTGCACAGTAAACAAAGAAAGGAATCAAAGATACTTTTGCAGGAGAAAGAATTCTGATGCCGAGACGGTATTTTGTTTGGGACTTAGAATTGGAAACGTTTCCGTCAAATATAAAAAATTATGGGAGAAAGACACAAATGCTCATGCAGAACAAAATAATAACGGTTGATGTCCCTTCTTCCCCTATTTATCAGCGATGCCTTTACATATATGTGGTAAATGCAACTAAATAATTCCTTAAATTAACTAATGGAGTATTTTGTTTTATTTTTTAGTTTCGTGCAAGCTTCTCAAAGTTGACAGCCAGATGATTGAACCTCAAAAACAGATCAGCTTAGTAAACAGCCTTTGAGTCTTGCAGGATCCAATTATTCCAATGACACATAATAGACAATCCTACATATATACATGTAAGTATCTATGCATGTAAATATCTCTCAAACCTCCAAATAATTTGAATACAGGGGACGGGTTTAAATAGAGCGAAATAAACTGGTAGACTTCATATGTCAACTACAATGTAACTAGCATGTGATTGAGGCATATTAGTTGTTAAAATCTCTACTTTAGACCAATTTGCATTAAAACAAGTAATGCTGGTTTTGGTTAGCCACTTCCTGATTAGCATTAACAAGGCCAGCCCAGAAATCAACAGCCATTAGATAATGTCACCAATTTTCGGTGTTGTAATGTTACAATTGCTCTTTTTGTTATTGCTTTTGTTGTTTATAAAAATAAAATGTTTTGCAAAAATAAACCAATGGAAGAAGGGGGGCTCATGTATAGATTTATTTTATGATATAAGAAGCAGGACCAGGTTGGCTCAAGCTAGCGTCTCAACTGTCATTTGTGGTGCAAACAGCAACAACAACAACAACAACAACAACGGTCCAGTATAATTTCATAAGTGGGGTTTGGAGAGGATAATATATACGCAGACCTTATCCCTACCCCGAGGGGCAGGCTGTTTCCAGGAGACCCTCGGCTCAAGAAAGCAACAAGAAAAGATATATTAGTATCATCAATAAACTCATAATAAAATAACAACAATATAAGAAATACGAAATAGATTGATGGCATAATAATAACCGGCAAATAAAGCCCTACATCACTAGATGACCAGTAGCAGCCAAAGACTAACTCCTAATTGACTAGTCTCACTCTAGTGCGTTGTGTAAATATTCACCCCCTAACTTACAACCTTAATGCTCGACCTCCACAATTCTCTGTCAAGGGCCATGTCCTCGGTAATCCTAAGTCGCGTCAAGTCCTGCCTGATCACCTCTCCTCAATACTTCTTAGGTCGTCATCTGCCTCTCCTCGTGCCCACCACAGCCAGTCGCTCACACCTCCTCATCGGTGCATTAGTGCACCTCCTCTAAATGTGCCCGAACCATCTGAGTCTTGCTTCCTGCATCTTGTCCTCCATGGGGGCCACGCCTACCTTCTGTCGAATATCTTCATTCCTAATCTTATCCATCCTTATATGCCCGCACATCCACCTCAACATCCTCATCTCTGCTACTTTCATCTTCTGGATGTGTGAGTTCTTGAGAGTCCGGCCAACACTTAGTCCCATACAATATGATCGGCCTAACCACTGCTCTATAAAACTTACCTTTTAGTAACGGTGGCACTTTCTTGTCACACAGGACTCCCAATGCTAACCTCCACTTCATCTACCCCACCCCTATACGGTGTGTGACATCCTCGTCGATCTCCCCGATCCCCTGAATAACCGATCCAAGGTACTTGAAACTACCCCTCTTGGGAATGACTTGAGAGTCCAGCCTCACTTCCACTCCCGCTTCCGTCGGCTCGACCCCAAATTTGCACTCGAGGTATTCCGTCTTCGTCCTGCTCAACTTGAAACATTTAAACTCAAGGGCATGTTTCCAAACCTCTAGCCTCTCGTTAACGCCGCCTCGTGTCTCGTCAATTAGAACTATGTTATCAGTAAATAGCATGCACCATGGCACCTCCCCTTGAATATGATGAGTTAGTGCATCCATCACCATGGCAAATAGGAATGGGCTGAATGCAGACCCTTGGTGTAACCCCGTAACAACCGGAAAATGCTCGGAGTCGCCTCCTACTGTCCTAACCTGAGTCTTAGCTCCATCATACATGTCTTTAATCACCCTAATGTAGGCAACCGGGACCCCTTTAGCCTCTAAGTAGCTTCATAAGACCCCCTAGGAACCCTGTCATACGCTTTCTCTAGATCAATAAACACCATGTGGAGATCCTTCTTCCTATCCCTGTATTGTTCCACCATCCTCCTAATAAGGTGGATAGCTTCTGTGGTAGATCGCCCTGGCATGAACCCGAACTGATTGTCTGAAATAGACACCGTCCTTCGCACTCTCATTTCTACCACTCTCTCCCAAACTTTCATGGTATGGCTCAGTAATTTGATACCCCTATAGTTGTTACAGCTCTGGATATCACCTTTGTTCTTATACAACGGAACCATTGTACTCCACCTCCACTCTTCAGGCATCCTATTAGTCTTGAATATAATATTAAACAACCCAGTAAGCTATTCCAAGTCTGCTCTACCCACACACCTCCAAAGTTCAACCGAAATTTCGTCTGGCCCAGTAGCTCTGCCCCTTCTCATCTTACGCATTGTCTCTATGACCTCATCGACCTCAATGTCCCTACAATAACTTAATTCATGGGGACTGTCAACATTCCTTAATTCACCTAGTACAATATCCCGATCCCCTTCTTCATTTAGAATTTTATGAAAGTAGGTCTGTCACCTCCTCTTAATCTGGTCATCCCTCATCAAAACTTTGTCGTCATCATCTTTTATGCACGTCACTTGGTCCAGATCCTGAGTCGTCCTCTCTCTCACCTTAGCGAGTCGGAATAACTTCTTCTCCCCGCCTTTGTTTTCCAGTTCCTCATATAGACGAGCAAAAGCTGTCGTCTTAGCCTCCGTTACTGCCATCTTCGCCTCCTTCCTAGCTACCTTATACCTCTCCCTGTTCGCTCTCTTCTCCTCCTTGTCAGTGCTCCCTACTAACCGCAAGTAAGCCGTCTTCATTGCTTCCATTTTATCTTGAACAACTGCATTCCACCACTAGTCTCCTTTGTGGCCACCGGTGCGGCAATATATATATAGGGGTAGCTGCAGCAATGGCCCCATGTTGATGACAAAGCTGGTTTCCGAATCTAACGACACTCTTATCTAATCTCACTTCGACATCCTCTCTTATCTAATATCATTTAACTTGTAAATATTACTGATTAATGCGTATAATGAAATTTTACCTATAATTACTTTTAAAAGTGAGCTGACTGTAAAAATATTTTAAAGTACGCTAAATTTAAAGGCTATCCATCATTATCAATTTCTTGTGGTAAAAAGCGGTATTATATCCTTTTGCTCGATCTCCCCTCATTTACCACCACGAAGAACACCTTTGCCGATCAATTGATTTTTACTTATTTAATAAGAAAAATGGCAAATCCTATAATTATATTTCCTTTTTTCATTCGGATCCTATCTACTTGCAAATTACGTCCCAAAATGTAAAAACAAGAATTAACTAAAAATCTCTCACTAAATCGCTTAAATTAAAAATAGTCAATACATATGTAATATTTGTGTAATCATGTACACAAAATATCTGTATAATTATTTATAATTAGGGTATAATATATGTAGATTAGCTAGAAAATATAAAATGTAAATAGTGAATCATGTCAGCTTTTGTGTAAAGATCCCATAAAAGTTGACCTGGGGAAATTCTGACTTAGATTTGGGTTTCGCTAATTAGGATTTGTTTGACCGAAAATATAGATTTTGGTTCAATCAATTAGATTTAAATAAGAAGAGTCAATCCTAGCTAATAATAATATCCTAAAGACAAGGTTATCGATTTTAGGACAAATAACTTGTATATTTGTCCGGATGGTAATGAATATGAACAATAATAACAGTGTTCAATGATCCAAAAAGACGGAATATGGTATTAAATAAATAGCAATAAATGGCACTTTAGTAAATAAAAACATGTGAGTCACCCGAAAATGGGTGAGATCTATGGATATTCTCTCTGGCAATGATGAATGATTGATGAGTCTTAATTTGAACACTCAGGTTGTTCTTGGATCCGGTGGAAATGCTAGATAAGAATCTTAGTAAAAAGGTTACTTTTGTATGCTTGTAATAGGGCTAGATTATCTCTATAAAGCCAATATATTTTTTACAAATGAATATCTCATGTCCCCTATCATTGTGTCTCTTTCTATTTATAGGGAATATATTCCTAGAAATTCTAATAGTACATGTGCAGAGAACACCCACCAGAATATTTTCTTTAGTGTCCTATTTTGAAACTAGCCGTTATAACTCTGTAAGGATGCTCAACCTCGACCTTAATCTTTGACGACTCATCGATCTTGATCCTTGCTGACTCTTCGACCGCAACTTTCATTATTTCTAGAACCACTTCGACCTTAGGGAGGTTTTTATTGGAGTCGTACTAGTGACACATGGGAGCCTGTGAATGCCTCCTCAATGCCAAGTGTGTTTGCATGTTTTCACTAAAAGTTGACCTAACAAACGAAAAAGGGGAAAACTATGCTAGCCCAATTAGTCAATTCCATCAGAGAAAGGACGATTAAACATAAAAAGGTTATTTTATTCCATTAAGGGCTACCAACACAGCCCTTTTTATTTATAACAGTGGATGCATGATACAAACTGTAAAAATCATCCCTGTTCTTCTGGACTTCATTACACGAGCTTCTATATTTGCTCCAACACATACTGGGAAATTTAAGAGGGGTAAAAACATAGTGGATTGCATTACAATAACATATACACTTGTTACATAAAACATAAAAACAGCCTTTCAGATTAGATATATAACGTGATCTTGCTGTGCCACCAGTTTGGTTTTCTGTCCACCATATTCTTGGAAGTGCCCTCTTTGCCAGCTTCCTGTTTGCCCAAAAACCTCTGTTTCAAAGTGCCATCTACAAGTCTCTCCTGTTAATTTGTTCATGTGCTCAAAAACCCAAATGGGGCATTTGCACCCATTGGATAAAAAAAAAGTGAAAAAAGTGGCACATGATCAAACAAGACAGAATAACTGGACAGACCCTTAAGAAACTATGGAAGACGAACAGGATCAGCTACTGCTCGTGTTGAAGCGTGTGACCATCTCATACAAAAGCTTAAGCTATTAGAGAGAGTACACTTTTATTTACTTAACTGTATCTTCAACACGTCCCCCTGACGTACATGCCTGGATCAAGCACGTGAAAGTGATGGATTGCTAAGCACAGGGCAAGACATATGTATTACAAGTAGAAACAAGGTAAGTTAAGGCCATAGACGTATAGTAGGGTACGATCATTTTGGTAGTAATGTTTAACTGTAGTAGTTGTGGAGTTTAGACTTTGGGATTGAGGATGAAGTTAATCATCCCCTTGAATATACCAGCAGAGAAGCATAGTTGCACATTGACGTACAATGTAAAGCCTGGCTCGTTGTTCTTTAATCAGAGAAGCACACTTTCTTGAAATGTTGCTCTTCCTTTTTGACACTTGCTTTACCTTTTGATCAGCCATGATTCTTGGTTTTACTAGCAAAGATGATAACTTATAGTTTTTCTGATGGAGAAGAATGAAAGATTGAGGAATGAGTAAAAAGGGGGGAAAAAAGCTCAATTGGAGCTGGACCCTGATTCTAAAACTGTGAAGGAAACTAGTATTTATACTAAACCAGAGTCTATGACTAACATACAAGGGAGGGGGTGGGGTGGGGGTGGGGCAGAAGCGAAGCCAAGATTTGAATAATGTTTTTAAGTTACTGAGTTTTAAATTAATAATTTATATATATTCAATGAATTTTTTAAGACAAATACAAAGTTTGAACAAAGTTATTGGTTTCGATCGAACCCGCATAGCATACTATGGCTCCGCCCGGGGTAAACAATGAACATGGTCACTTGGAAAAGAGGGGGATTTGCATGGAAAGAAGGAGTAGTTGAGTTAATTTGGCTGCTAAAAAGGAGGAGTGAACGTGGGGGTATGTATACTTTGATCAGATTCAGGCATAGTAAATTGGAATACAAGGGATGATTGTTAAATTTTATTTTATTGTAGTTACGTGTGTTTTGGGTGTGTGTGTTTAGATTAGAAAAGTGGTAAAGTATGCGTGAGAAAAGGAGGGTTGCATAATCTGGACAAGGCAATCCTATGGGATTTGGGAACACAATGTCGGCTATTTCACTGTAGCTTTTGGGTTTTGGCTCCAGATTTCCTTGGTTTGGTTCCATGGCTCCAACCTTCAATACTCTTTTTGTTTTTCTTGTAGAAATTCAATATTCAAATATTTATTGGCCCGATTAATTCATATTTAGCCCTAAGTAGAATTATCGAGGAGACTAGTAAAACATACAAGAGGTTTTTCATTCATGGGACTCGAATTCCTTTTGATTGTAATGTCTAATTAGGTTACATTTATTCCTTTTAGAAAAAAAAAGTTCAAATTTACATTTGTACTATCCAAAATTGATTAAGTATACCATCTCGTATTTGTCTTTGCCATTAACGAAACTCCAACATGAAATCTGTGTGCGCTGTGTGTTCAAATTCTCCGAAAGAAAATTATCGAAATTTATTATGTAATTTTTAACTATGATTTAAAATTACCCTTAGGCGGAAGCTCCTTTAGGAGTCGAGGGCAAAACGAAACTTTTTTCTAACAAAGATAATGTTAGACCAAAAGATAATACAAAGACAAGGTTCTCAATTAAATATGACCATTTTCCTAGTTTTTATATTAAATCCCAATAAATATTCTCCAAATAGAGTGGCTGAGTGGCTTTATGTACTTCTTGATGAAATTCAAGTGCTACCTTCATTTAAGTTGAAGAAACTGAACTTGGATATCTTTTGTCTAATTTTTTAATAGTTGCAAATAACAATAATGCAAATACAGTTTATAGGAACCCAAATTTGTCGCCGTTTAACCAAAAATATGATTCTTTGGTCAAAGTTAAAGATAAATAGAAATTCGGGTTACTGATAATCAGGAGACGAAAAAGAAATAATAGACTTTTTGAGAATGACAAATAAGCAGTAGATAAGTTTGTATTTTAATGTAATGTTGATGGTATCCTCTGTCCTTACAAATGACCTGACCTCCTCCTTTTATAGTTGATCCTAAATAAAGGAGTAATACATTAGCCTTAATGAAACAATTATGAGCAATAAATGACATTAAATAAGACGTTACACAATCATTCCTATTTAATACCAATTCTCTAACGTATTGGGTATTTAATATTGAATTTGGACTCCTTTTTGTCATCATATCCATGTCTTCAATGCCTTCTGATCTCTTGGCTTTAAATGACCTAAATAGGTACGAAACTTGTATTATTCGAATTGTCTCTCGTGCCTATTTAGCTTTCCTTTCCCCGCATCTGTTGTCACTCGTGCCTCTTAACTGATCATCATGACCAGTCCTCGTGTCATGTCACGTCACCTTCAATGTAAATTCAGTTTTTTCCCAATACAGATAGTCCCCCCACTTTCCATTTATTTATCAATTAAATATCTGGGAAGTGGATCTTCATAAAAAGGGAATTTTTGCTGTAATTAATACTATGACAGTACTGACGCTTTAATTGTCCCTTCTAATTAATGTTTTACATACGTGTCACCTTTTGATTGGTTCTGCAATTCTGCGCCCTTTTTCAAGGCTTCTTTATTCCCACTATTCACGAAGTGTTAGTTGCCTTTATTATAGGCTTTCCATCATTACACTTCTAATTTTGACGATTATCATTATAAACATATTTAACCATCTTTCTTTTGTTTTCTTCTTCGTAGATCTTCAACAAGCAATTTAGTATTCACTTCTGCTTTTTCTCCCCTTTAGTTCATCCTTCTTCAACAATGTCATCTCCAAACCCTAACCCTAGAAAAGTTCCAATTCTAGATCACTTCCCCAATGCCCCCGTAAGATACAGGAGAGGCAGAGGAGGTAGGCTTCGGAGCTTGAGCCTAGGATCCACTCATGGTGGTTCATCTGGTTCTGCTTCTTCTTCTTCTGGTATTAGGAGTTCTATCCCAAAGACCCCCTCTTCTAAAGGTAAAGAACTCTCTGAACCTACTCAGGAGCCTTTAGTTGAAGAAATCGTACCCAATGATTTATCTTTTGGGAATGATAGAAGATCTCTCCAAGAACAAGTTAAAAATTTAGAAAAAGCTGACACTTATCCTTCTTTAACAACTGAACTTGTGATTCCCACTGTTAGGAAAGATTGTAATTGGAGAGATAATCTTCGTATGATGATTCCTGCCCCAAACCAAAGAATTTGTTCTTTCAGAATTGGATTCTCTTTCGTTTATACTTATCCCTTTACTTTGGGATTTAATCTTGCCATTGACCCAGTTATTCTTGAATTTTGTCGCTTTTTCAAAATTTGCTTAGCTCAAGTAGGGCCTCTTGTTTGGAGAGCTGTGGCTTGCTTAAGGTATTTGTCTACTAAAGCCAATGTTAATTTTACCTTTTCCCATCTTATTCACCTATACCACCCCAAATTGTTCCGCCATAGAGTTTTTACCTTAACTGCAAGAAGCAAGAAGGTTTTAGTAAACCCCGAAGATGACAAGGATCGAGGGTGGTATTGTCGTTACGTTGTTGTACGTACGGTGGATTTGTTGGGTGAAACAAATATTCCCTTCCCTGAGAAGTGGAATTTTGCACGTAAGTTTTTCTTTTTCCTACCGTTAGTTTTTAAGAATTTTGGTTTCTTTTCTAATCTCATCTTTTTTTGGCTTTTTGTAGCAACCATGGGAGATGTGGAACACGTTTCTAACTTTCGTGGTTGGGTAGATTCAATTTTGAAGATTGCGCCTATGGAGGCGAGAACTTGAAAATCAATTTCTCTTTTGAATGGTTGGAAAGTGAAGACCCATGATATGTATTTCCTTATACTTTGCCGTATATTGAATTCTTTCTTATTTCAATTCCTTATCCCTCTTTTTATCAGGATTTGGTATCAGGGGTATGACAGATGAGGTAGCCGTTGCCATTCGAGCGTCTTCAACCGCTTCACTTGATTTGGAAAAGACTCGGGCCACACTACCAAAAAGAAAAGTTGTAGAAGAAAGTTCTGAGAATGAGGAAGAAGAGAATACCTCTTTGATAGCTAGGTCAAGAACCAGAAGACGCGTCATTGATGGAGATGAAGTTGAAGATACTCCTGCTCGAGCCTCTATCTCTGAGCCTGTTCAAATCCTTTCTGATGAGGATACCACTCTAAGAGGCTCTAATGAATCAATTCGATGTCTCTTTGTTAGTGGTTTTGAGAGTAGAGAGTTTGGACCAGTTCTTGATGAAACTCCCCTTTCTTCTTCTATTCCCATTTCTTTTATTCCTTCTATTCCTTTGACAACCACGAGTATTTCTTTGCCTATTTTGTCGACTCCTGTTTCTTTACTTGTTTTGGTTTCCATATCTACTCCTACCATCCCTGCTTTGACTCCCACAGCTCCTATTGTTTTTACCACTTCTACTACTCCTCCTTCCATTGTTCCCCCTCCCTCTGTTCAGCATACATAGGCGGGTTCTAGCTGCAGAGGCATGGCTATGAGAAGTGTTACTCTTGAAGTTCCTGCCAATCATAGCCTTTTGAGAAAGACTGGTGGAGCTGATATTTGGCTCGAGCCTTTAATCGGAGATATTGAGAAGAAGAAGATGGAGAGCCACAGTTGCTTGACTCTGATGAATGACATAGTTCATTCTACCTTGAAGGTACTTCTCTTTTAACTTACAAGTTTTTTTATATCTCTCTATATTCTCACATTTGATGCCTTTCCCTTGTAGGCTAATCTTATTAGTACTGAGTTAATGGGAAGAGTCTCCACTCTAGAGAAGAAGGATCGAGAGTCTGCGAAGGCTATCTCTGAGGCTAGGAGAATAGCCAAGGATACCCAGCTTGAGGCAGCAAACTGGAAGGAGCAGTTTGAGAATGCTCAGGGGACCATAGATGAGTTGCAAGAAAGTAGAAATTTCCTGGAGCAGCAAAAGCGTGGTTTGACTTCTGAGCTAGTAATTGCCAAGGCTTCTTCAAGCCAACTTGAAAAAGATAAGGAGCTTTTGGAGGACTCATTTTCAAAACAACTATCAAAGGCTAGTGAAGAAATTAGGGAGCTTAAGGCACTTGTGGAGAAGAAAGAAGAATATGCAGGGGAGTTGGTGCAAAGCTTGACTCAAGCTCAGGCTGACTTAAGGATCTCCTCTGACGAAATACGTGCTTTGAAGAGTTCTCATGCCTCCCTTGAAGCTTCCCTTGACTCCCACTTAGCTGAACACCAGATATTGAAGAACGATCTTGCTATGTGGGAAATGGAGTATGGACTTCTTGAGGAGAACTTCAACATAGAGGTAAGTTGGGCTTTTCTAAAATCTCGTTGTGATGCTTTGATGGAAGCTACTCAAGAAAACTTTGATTTGCAATCTGAATTAGCCAAAGTTTTAGACACTATTGAAAAAGGCCAACAACCAGTTGATACTCCTTCTCCTGCACTTGGAACTTCTGGGGCAGAAGAGCTTTTAAATGAAGAAGTAGTTACAGCGGCAATTGGAGTTGCAATTCCAGCTCCTGAGGGTGAAACTTCTATGACACAGTCCATGGAAGCTGAAGTTCCCGTGACTCTTGCTTCCCTCGGTGATTTTAACATTCCAGGCCCAGTTGAAACCGCTCATATTGCTGCTCCTTCAGAAGTTATTACCGTGCCTGTGACTGCCCCTGAAAATGAGATTGCAACTTCTGATGTTCCACCCCCTTCGGTGACTAGTTGAATGTATTTCAAACTTTACTATTTTTGTTTTTTTATTAACTGGTGGTGTTATCCCTTGGTAACTTTAAGGGATCTTTTGATAAAGTCCCCAGTTATCGTAATGGGGCATTTGTATAAAACAAATATTTTGCTGACTAAGTTTGTACTTAGTCTTTTATATTAAGAAGTTTTATCGGTACTTCTGTATATTCTATTCTTGCCTATTTATCTAGGACTTATAGAATAACTTAGCATTTTTATCCTTTGAAAATGATTTATGATTCTTCTCATGAATTATCAACATGAGACTTATAAAAGAGGGCCCTTTTATTTTATCGACACTTAATGAAGAAGACGTCTCAACTTCATAATGGTGTTATAATACGATGAAAGAAATAGGAATACACATGTTTTGTATGAAACAACTTTGACAAGTTTTTATTCATGAACTTTAACAAGTTTTTTTGACTATTACATGTATTAAAATACATCTATAACTTTCTCGTAACTGTTTTTCTTGCAACAGATTTTTACATAATATAAAATAAACAAGGTTTTTCTTCATAACCTGTTTCAGTACATAGTCATGACCCTATCTTTATATATTAGGAAGGGTTTGAGAGGTGACTTCGTTTATGAGTTTGAGAGATGACTCTGTTGTTCCCTCTGGAAAAACACTATGATGAATGTCTTGTGTTTGTTGAACACGATGATGAATGTTGAAGACTTCGTAACTTTTTCTCAACACTCGTCTCTTTGTGGCTGACTTTTGTTCGATATTCGTATCTGTTTTTCTCCACATATCTGTGTATAATATGTAGTCCCCCAAG
Organism: Nicotiana tabacum; assembly: GCF_000715075.1. Lineage (NCBI taxonomy): Eukaryota > Viridiplantae > Streptophyta > Magnoliopsida > Solanales > Solanaceae > Nicotiana > Nicotiana tabacum. Next base: position 182,541,025 of record NC_134085.1, read on the forward strand.
TGTTGGAGTGGTGAAGTATGAAGCCTCGAGCACTTGTTTATTTCTTTCAATTTGGTCCTTTTCCTGAAACAGAAAAATATACGGGACTCGAAGGTGCGATTATAGATGAAGACTGCCTAACTCGTGTGTATTTCCATCAAATTAATTGTAACCCTGGGCTAGGAATTTTAGAATAATCTATTTTGCCTTGCAGGTCGTGACTCATCATTTGGCACTAGTTAGGGTCTTTGCCTAGCATCTAAAATCGTTAGTAAAACGTTAATAATTCAAAAGAAAAATTTTAACATGGCGATACCTGACCGTGGGTACTTTCTCAGAAGTAATATCTCTTTAAATGGACGACATTCCAATGTGAGGGTAAAACTTTGTCGTCCATTGTCTCCAACTCGTATGCTCCTTTTCCCGCAATGTCACGAACTTTGTATGGTCATTCCCACGTTGGACTTAGCTTTCCTGAATTAGCAGCCTTTGCAGATTGGAACACCTTTTTAAGCACGAAGTCCCCAATTTTGAAAAATTTGAGGCGTGTTTTCCTATTGTAATATCGTTCAATTACTTGCTTTTGTGCTGCCATTCTTATCAATGCAGTTTCTCTTCTTCCTTCAAGCAAATCAAGGTTGACCCGCATCTCTTCATCATTAGATTCCTCTGTTGCATGAACGTACCGTGTGCTTGGTTCACCTATTTCAACTGGAATTAAGGCTTCCGCACCATAAACCATTGAAAATGGTGTTTCTCCAGTGCTTGTTTTTGTCGTTGTACGATAAGCCCATAATACTCTAGGTAATATCGCAGGCCAATTACCTTTTGAATCCTGTAACCTCTTCTTCAAGTTATTGATAATGACTTTGTTAGTGGATTCCGCTTGTCCATTACCAACTGGATGGTATGGCGTAGATGTTATCCTTTTAATCTGCCAACTTTGAAGAAATTTTGTGATTTGAGCTCCTATGAATTGTGGTCCATTGTCACACACGATCTCCTTTGGTGCTCCAAAGCGGCATATTACATTTCGCCATATGAAGTCTTTAACTTCCTTCTCTCGTACATGTTTAAATGCTCCTGTTTCTACCCATTTAGTGAAATAATCTGTGAGTACAAGTAGAAACTTTACCTAACCTTTTGCTTGTGGTAGTGGACCTACGATATCCATTCCCCATTTCATAAAGGGCCACGGGGCTATACCAGGGTGTAGTAACTCAGCTGGTTTGTGCATATTATTGTCGTATCTTTGACATTTATCACATTTGGACACGAAATTGTTTGCCTCTTCTTCCATCTTAGGCCAATAATATCCTGCTCGAATCAATATTCTTACCAGCGACCTTCCCCCTGCGTGATTTCCACAATGTCTTTCGTGCACTTCCCTCATCACATATTCTGTTTGAGAG